>NW_027315735.1:31513783-31611283 GCF_026437365.1 Eucyclogobius newberryi | reverse complement strand
ATCGTTTTAAGAGCGACAGACACAAAATTACAAAATTATAATCACAGTTTCATAATTGAAATGATGATTATTTCAAACAATTACTTCAGCGCTGTCAAAATGAACTTGTAGAGGAAGTAAACACCTAATATATTTTATAAAGTCATGTTTGTGAGACGTTAAGCGGGACCTCCTTAAATCCACTTGCATTTATTGTGTGTTTTCCATTTGATTGAGGTCTTGTTGTCACTTTAATTAATTGGTTTAGCTAATAAATCATTTAGAAACTGTCACCTGAAAAATCCATAAACGTCTTTAGCCCAAGTCTTTTTAAAGAGCACAGTAGATTTAGAGGCTTTTTCATTTTCACGTGTAACTTTATTAAATTCGCCCGATGCAAAAAGAAAAGTGTCTTTGCTCCAGGTTTCGAGGCAGAACTATATCACATATAATTCATTGTATTTTTTTTATTACAAGTCCTTGTGTCCGTCTGTCCGTCTGTGAGAGTCGGATCTCTCCTTCACTGGAACTCCTCCAGGTTTCTACGCTTTTTTCCCAAAGAGGTTTTTTTGTAGTTTTTCCTGGCCGAGAAGGAGAGTCTAAGGACAGAGGACCCTGGGACATCGTCCCTCGCCACCACAGACATTGTCTGACTTCATCGCCACCACAGACATTGTTGATTCATTTCTCCCTGTGGCCCTCAGAGGCAACTGTTGTTGTGATTTTGGGCCTTACAAAAATAAATTGATTTGATTTGATTTGATAATTGAGTGTATTAATAACTGAAATCACCCTTATAAATGTGATTAATTGCATGGCTCGACCATAAACCACTGCCATTTTTACATCTCTGGGAATACGAGTGCAAAGCTTCAATCCGCCCTCTGGACCTCGTCGACTGGGAGGCCCGGGTCACTTTGGATTATGGAAGTAACCCCGGGCCGCCCCCTGCCGGATCCCCCTGTGCCCCCCCCAACGCTGAAAAAGATGGAGTCCCCTTTATCGCGCCCGCTGCTTTACGCCCATGACCCCTCGACCCGCTGACGTCACGGCCCTTAAAAACCCCGCTTTCTGCTCGTCAGCAACACTCGCAGCGAATGCCGATCCCGTCCGTCCTCTGGCGGCGTCCCGAAAGCTACGGCGCTCACACGTGCAAGACGGGGGGATTGTAAAGAATATAGACGGTGTAAAACTTCATCGAAACTCTCTATCCGTCAGCAAGAAACAGCCTGAACGAGTGAAAAGAAAAGGAAGAATACCCTCTAAATGACACGTCCTGCTCTCCATGTTTAAACCTGTCGTATATGGTCGAGTTTATTAGAGGAAAGGGAAATGTTACTCCGGAAAAAAGTGGAAAAATAAAACCGTTTGTTCTCTACATCGACACCTGACGATGTAGAGATTAGAAGAGATTAGAGATTAGAAGTACAACAAATACTGCTACTAATGCGAATACTACCAACAGTGATGGTTTTTCAGAGTTGTTGTGGAAAAAGCTTCAAAAATATAGTATGTTTTTCTACCTTACGGGATTTGCGTCGAAAAGTTTACATTACTGCGTCGATATTCCCGATTACAACCTGATCACGACAAAAATGTCCAACTGACGCCACATTAGGAACACGATGCTCGATACTGTCTGTCAGAAGCCAAACATGGAAGCGTAAAGGGTGCCGTGAACTGGACCGTGCGGTGGGGGTGGGGTCTTACTTGCAGGAGAGCTGGTTGATGCCGTGGATGATGTAGCAGTCCCCTCCGTTCACGCAGTAGGCCTTCTCCGACTCGTTGCACGGCCGGGCGTAGCTCACCCCGGGAGGCGGGCTGGTGGTGCTCACTGACAAACACACAGCAGGAGGAGGGCGTTTAGACGAGCTTAAACGGCCGCCGTAACACGCAAATGTCGATGAGAAATAGCTTGGTTTGCTCGAAGAGAATCAAAGTGTGGTGTATAAAGGCACTAAGGCAGAGCGATGATGTCATGAGCGCGGGGACCTGTGGGACTAAAGGCCAAATCACACTGGGATGCTCCATTATCATCTCACAAGTCTACGTTCAGGACTAGAGCTAAACTAGTGCTGCACCGCGACCAACCCTGTGAACCAAACCCTTCTGGACTCACGTAGGTGTACGCTGATGAAGCTGGTGGCGTTTTCCTGTCCGAGGGAGTTCTCCGCGACGCAGGTGTAGTTCCCCGAGTCGTCCACGCGCACTCGGCTGATCTGCAGCTTGGAGTTTTTCCTGCGGAGACAAAGGTTAAAATGAAGGGCGCGTGACGGCAGGAGGTTCGAGTCGCGATCGAAGCCGCATCGTCCCATTTTACAACCGCGAGGAGGAAGCGGGCGCTCAGATCCGTCCGACCCGATCTTCAGAGCGCTCGCAAACCGTTTGGCACGTCGCCGATATTCAACCGCACGATGTTTTGGCGGGACGCACGGCTTTGGAACGGTATTATTTTGGACGACACAGCGAAGCGAGAGCGGATCGTTATCGCGGAGTTGACCTCGCGCCGCTTTTCATCCGGGTTCGAGACGGATGAAATACTTTTCGAGAAGCAGAAAGCGCACTGCGGTCTGGTTTTGTCGCAAAGTGCTGCTTTTTACAGTGGACTCTGTGGAGCGGGAAATGTATTTACCCGTTTACAAGAACAAAGTCGGCAGTGTGCTAGTTTGACTACGACTATTACCTGATCATTTACACGAGCAAAATTGGCTTCACTGGCCGACTTTAACGTGTAAAAGATGGAAAATTACATATTAAAATATTGAAATACTTTGACAAACTGTGTGATTCCTTTGGCCTCTTTTGTAATTAGTGGCAGAACAGATTAATTACAGTTGGTCACAGCACATGTTTGACAAAGAATGACAAAAAAAACATACAAAGTTCTGGGGAATTCTTCTGTTTTGAATTTGACGATGTGTGTGAAACGCTAAAAGGATTTGAATCCAAGAGGACGCGCTGACCTCTGTGACCTCTGTGACCTCTGTGACTCTGGGAACGGGATCAGTTTCTGCCAGTGGGAGTTCAATGTGACGGTGTTGGTTAAGTACATTTACTAAAGTGCTGCACATCACCAGAGGTCACAAGGTAATGTTCGGTACTAAAATACAAGAAGTTTATCATTTGTACGGTAAAGATATGAAACGAACAGACAGTGCATCAAAAATATTACAACTTTCATCCATTTTAAAGCTGCATTACTCAACTTTTTTCTCATACATTAGTAGATTTCCCCCAAAAGTGTATTGTAAAAGCAGAATATTGTGACTACGGACCAAGTATAAAACATTTTACCCACTGCAAATGTGTGAGAAAGAGGCGTTTATACTGTACGACGCTTTGGGATGCGAGCTGATTGGCTGTGCTCCGGTGGTCCGCCCCTGTTTCACTTCTCCGTCCGGAAAAAGCTGTTAAAGCTGTGAAGCGGCCAAAACAATCCGTGCACGTGAATACTAGCGATGTGGCAAAGGGTTTGGGAGCGCCGGGAACGATTTGAATTCATCCTTTGACAGTTTGAATATCAGGTAACCGCAGCTTTTATTTTAATAACCAACACCGCTGACATAATATATTAGTACATAGTATTTTGGTGCGTGACAACATAACAACATGGTTCAACGCATTGTTTAAAAGCCAAGTTTCATAATATGGGGCTTTTAAGTGACATTTTGATGTGATAATAACTGTAAAACGCGAAGGAAAACGTTTTTTTTTTTTCAGGCTGCGTTCACACTTTCACAAAATAAACACTAAACTTAACTAAACCAGAACTAAACCAGGATTGAACCATTACTAAAGGAGCAAACCAGGTCTTCATCGCAATTAAACCGGAACCAAATCCTCAGAGAGAAATTGACAGGTATTTTACACAACATCGAAGCTCTCAGGTGAAATGGAGACTTGAGCACTTGAACTATTTTACATAAATCAATGAAAGTAACATTATCTAAGTACTCACTACACGCATAATACTTGAGCACTTACGCCGTTTTACATAAATCAATGAAAGTAATGTTATGTAAGTACACACTACACATGATTAGTCAGGCTAGGATGACTTTAAAGAGCATTAAAGCCTGACCTGACCTGCAGTATCGATAAACTGCCACCGGGGGCATAGTCAGCTCGTCAACACTTATTAACTGTGGGTTTTGGAGGTCAACAAAAGTCACTCGGATTTTTCAAAACAGTTATGAGCAGGATTCTGTGCCAGTTGGCTTATGCTACGTTGCCCTGGCGACGTATGTTCAGTTGTTCAAGGTGTAACTTCTGCATTCGTTCTGTCCTCATGGGTTTTCTCCAGAGCCGTGCTAAAATAAACACGTTTAAAGATGACGTAACCACCAGAATGTGTCCGTCATTGCTTAGGTTGGTGTTTGTGTCACAGTGCTAATGCTAATGCTGATGCTAAACTAAAAAGTCTGACTTGTTTTGTGTATATTTATATATATAAATATATATATATATATATATATATATATATATATATTTATATATTTTTTTTAATCAATTATTTAATTTCCCATTTATAGTTTTAAGTTAGGTCAAATTAAAAGAAAAATGTATTGATATTTATTCTTGCCGGTATTTATTGAACTGATTAACAAAAGACGTTATTAAAAGAGTTTTTTAAACACAATTGAATGTAAATTACAAATACTTTTAGGAAAACCTTTCACAATTTGTATCACCTTCTGCAATTAAAGGTGGAATGGACGATTTTTTTCAGCAAATTTTGTATCATATTTCCTCGTGGCGTGGATAAATCATTTGTCCTGCCACGTATCAATCATAAAACGCACCTACCGCTCACCTGCAGCCGCGTCAGGCTCGTCCCCACGTTTCCGCGTGTCTAAGCGCATGGATCTATCATAATATAGTTCCCTCAGTGTACGGGGAAAAATGAAGACGGAGAAAGACAGTTCGAGCTGACGCAGAAGTGGACAGAAATCTACGGGAGACGAGCGATGCGCTCCGTTGCGCTAATAAACAAACGCACGTGTGTGTTGTATCAGTCCACACGGGGGAGTGGCATGCGCACTTCCGCCTGCGTTCTCAAATCGCCGAAAAATCGTCCATACCGCCTTTAACTTCTCAGATTAGCTTCTCTGTGGCTGCAGGTCCTGGCAAATGTAAAGCAAGGAGCGCTCTGATTGGTTTACAATTGAATCTAACCAATCAGAGAGCTCGGACCAAGAGAGCCACGGAAAAGCGAATCACAAGCTAATACAGTTTGCAAAAGGTTTAGTAAATGCATGACATTGTTGTTTTACTAAATCTAATGTTTTAATACTAATAGTCAGTGCCCTCCACAGTCAGGGTCCAAGGTCACCTCTCCACCGATCCGACCTGTAATTGGCCTGGTGACATGAACTCCATTTGAATGCCATACTGTGGACCGATCCAGTAAAAGCAGTAATATCTCCATGGAGACAGCTCGTGTTCATCCCTCCACAGTAAAAATGACATAGTGCACCTTTAAGTCAGGCCTCAATCATTCTGAATAGTTCGTAATGTGATTTAACATTCTTGGCGCGTGGTCAGTTCGAACGATGTCACTCACTTGTTGGTCTTGATCTTGAGGTCCCGCCCCTTCTGCAGCTCGTGGCCGTCCTTGTACCACTTGAACCCTGGACTCGGGTTCCCGGCGGCCTCGCACTTCAGGTACAGACGCTCGCCCTCCGCCAGCGTCTGCCCGCGCATGGGTCTGAGCCGAGGGGGCGTGGCTACGGAGACACAGAGGGCAAAGGTCAGACTCGCAGCTCGCAGTAATCCGAGGTGCGGATGTCAAGATCTAAGGGTTCTAATCGTGATCATTCAGGTCGCGGAAACTATAAAAATATCATTAAATGGCAAAAACAGGTCATCCACTTGCTATTCAACTAGTTAGATGGATTTATTATTCATTCATTAATCATAAACGGTACAAAAACATCTTTAATTGGAGCAAAATGGCTAGCTTACTGTTAGCGTCACTACTTTTTGTTAAATTGTATCTCTGTTTTTTTCACAAGTCACATTAAAATGAATAAATAAACAATGATCACACAGTGGGCAGAACGCTGTGGGTGAATGTCACTGACAACACGCTAAAGGGAGGTGGTTGTGGGTCAATGCTAACGCTAATGCTAATTTTGAAGCGTAATAAATATAAAAATAAAACAAATTAAAACTACAAACTGGTGTAATACATGAATACAACAATCAGGTATGTTTTACTTTTACATTCAATTGGTTGTTTTTTAGAATTGTACGTGTAAATTAAAGTTAGCATTAGCTGTGAGAAACGGTTAGCTAGCCAACTGCTGCTGTGCACGGAGCCCGTAGAGATAGTTCTGAGGTTTTTATACATTTGGTAAGTTTAAGTTCTATGAGATGAACATAATGATAATAATAATAATGAATGACAACATTTTATCAAACCATAAAGTGATCTTTAACAAGCTGCACATACATTAAAGCACAAAACACGCAACATTTGAAAGTCCAGTCTCGTTTGTTTGAGATGAACATCGTAACGTGGGCCGGAGTTGTTGGAGATATCTAAACGTCGAAGACAAGGAAATCAACATGTTTTATTCCATCGCTGTGATCCCCGTGGCTTACATGTGAGAGGCCAGGGTCAAGCGAGAGGTCAGAGGTCACACAGGAAGCAGAGAGCTGAAGTAAAATCAATGAAGTCGGACAAAAGCCGAAGGGTCAAAGTTTCCCCAAAGGGTGTTTCATGGGATTAGCCTGGTTCACCGCCTGCTACACTGAGTCGGGCTTATTTAATTCACTCATAAAAGCATTTCACAATCACAGCTGACGATGGGGAAACGAGGCACTGAAGCGTCGTCCTGAATTTAACGCTGATCGGAGCATAACAGAGGCAAGATAATGGATTGAACAGGGTTAAGTGGTAAACCAGAGATCGATAGTTCAGGCCAATTATGCGAGCTCACACTAACGGTGATCTTAAGTAACATACTGTCAGCATCAGCCCGAGCGCCACACAACACAGTCACTACTTAGTTCACTGCCAACGACAAGATCACTCAGTTGATCGATAATTGTGATTAGTCAAGTCAACGTGTAATCGTAAGAAGCACAAAATAAAATAAATACATTGCAGGCAGAAACGGTGAGTCATTTTGGTTAAAAAGACGCCCCCAAACAGCAAAACTACTTATAAAGTACTTTTTTTAATCGCTATTTTTTTCATTCAGAAAGTTTGATTTCATTGTTCTTTGGTCTTGAATAATTGTGAAATTGTGAGATCAAAATGTCATATCATCACATCTCTACTGACACTGTAATTAAGCAGAAATATTATTTATTTTGGACGGTTTTAGTTTGTTTTTCAAGGGTGTGAAAGACAGGGGGCGCTCACGAACAGTTAAATGATGAATGTTGGTTCATCTTTTTCATCGTTTACTGATGTCGTAATTTTGGGCTCTACAAAAACAACTGAAACGAAATTAAAAATGTCCTCGTCTCGATCTGCAAACGCTCACGCAGCTCAGCACATTACAAAGTCAGAAAGGATTTTGATTGGAAAATATTTATCACTGTGGAAAATGCCACAAACTTTAAATAAATGTACATGTAAATTACCGTTTAAGTCAACAACATTTTCAGCTTTTTTCAAATTTGCTCTAATACAATTGTTATGACGTAATACAAGACAATTTATTGACAAAAAAAAAGGAAATCCAACAAAAATATGCTAAATATGTCTTTATTATTTCAGGTTTAAGAATCAGACGAACGTGAAATGAGAAGAAAGTGCAGAAATATCACCACTAAATCTAAAATAATTGTACTACAACCACTTCTTCAACTAACTACGACTACTAACGCTCCCAGTACTACTACAGCTGAGTAACATGAAATACTAGCCGCTCATCCTCGCAGCGCTCCGTGTGTATTGTGGCTGATGTAAATTATACATCTGTTTTTAATATTTCATGTCCAGTGAAGCCCCCGCAATTCTGTTCAGGTTTCCAGTCACAGAGACACGAGCAGCAGCAAAGACACGAGCCATGACTAAAGTATTAAACCTTATTTTACATGTTATACATCGTAAACCGCAATGTTGATCTAAATAATCAAAACTGCAGAACTCATAGTGGCATTTCACAGCAGAAAGCGCCTTATTTTCATTTATATATTGTTATTGTTGAAAAATGTCAACGTTAAACCCAACGATTTTGAATATTCCCAAGTACCGTATTTTCGGGACTATAAGTCACACCTTTTTTTATAGTTTGGCCGGGGATTTATACTCCAGAGTGACTAATGTGATATTATTAACACATTATTATATCATTTTGTTTGTTATTTAGTGATTTGGGGTAAAACTGATGCTTTGGTTAACTTGTTAGCATGTTCTTTATGTTATAGTTATCTGAATAACTGTTCATATGTTACGTTAACATACCACACAGACACTTTTTTTTTACAAAATACATTTTCCCCAAAAAATGCGACTTATATATGTTTTTTTCTTCTCTATTATGCTTTTTTTGGCTTGTGCGACTTGTACTCCAGAGCGACTTATTGTCCGGAAAATACAGTATACAAGGCTGTGTGCGGAGATAGGGGGTCGGCGGAAACATTGTATTATAGGTCCACTGCCTCCTTCAAATAATTGAACTGGGGAAATAGAAGTTAGAAAAAGGTCACGTTGAAGTAGAACGGTCTGAAGTATGGTTTCAACTTTTGTTTTCTACCACCTCCTTTAACTGATCCTACCACCACCCCTTTAATGCTTATGTTACCATACACACTGGATTAGAAGGCGCACTGTCAATGAATGGTCTATTTTTCGATCATTTTTCATATATAAAGCGAACCGGACAATAAGGCGCATTAAGCGAAACAAAACAGTCAGATAAGTCAATTGAACTTTATCAATGCAGTATGCGCGGAAAGTGGCCCTTGCTGCGAGATTTCAATTAATCCATATATAAGGCGCACTGGATTATAAGGCGCACTGTCATTTTTTGTGAAAATTAAAGGCTTTTAAGTGCGCCTTATAGTCCGGAAAATACGGTATTACCTCTCGTACAGCTGCTGCCACCTACAGCGCGCTTCCCTTCTCACGTTCGACATACTACTACCTACTGCTACTACGCCGAGGAGGAGGTTCACGTTCCCCTCTCACGAAACACTCAGGCACCCGCCCGTCCCAGCGGGGAAGTCAGCGCCGGGTCACATTTGATATTCTTACTCCCGCCTTCTCTCACCTGCCTCGCTCTGTGGATCCGTAAAAAAAAAAACCCGAGCGGCGTCCAACTTTGCCACTAAAAATAGACCCGTTTTTAAGAGTCTGCGCCGGTAAATCTGGTTTGGGTATGATTTACAGTCGCGTCACACCAACGGCAAACAGGAGGGAGGGATATGCTGCGGGGAGAGAGCGGGGAGGAGGCTCGGCAATAAGTCAGTTTTATTGTTAATCCAATATGACCAATGCAATATCTGTACGACAAAGAAATGCACTGCTTTAGTGTTGGGAAGACCGGGAGGTTTGCCTTTTCTATCACCGCGCTCAGACGCTCACGAGACGAGGCGGCGGAAAGAGAGCACCGTCGCCACAGCAGTACAATAAAAAACAATAATATATATATACAGTATATATCTTCTGAATGCTAAGAAAGTCCTCAAAATGTCGCCGCTGAACAGGGCGTCATAGTTACTGTACATGCAACACTGGAAGGACTTTTTCCCCCATTCAAAGGGTGTAATATGCCATTTTAAATCGTTAATCGCTACGGAAACTGTCCTTATTTCTCAGATTTTACGATGCGATGACGTCGTACTTCCAGACCGTGCAAGATCTTTTATAGATTTTTATAGTGCTTATTTTGATTATTTTAAACACATATTCCAATTGCACTTTCATTCACTGTCTCCTTTAAACTGTAGGATTCTGATTAAAGGAGACATTGTGACCTGCACCATTTGCACTGATTCAGAAATAAACCTTTTCCAAAGTATCTTCCAAGTATTGTTATCGAGATGCTAAAGAAAAAATATGAACAAGGATTTTTGTTAATATTGCTCGGTTTTACATGAAAAATCAAACGTCTAAACATGAAAAAAAAGCACAAATGAAACCAAAAAGTAAAGTAGCATCTGTAGCAAAGTAGCTTCATTTGAATAGAATCACAAGTGAACCTGGGAAACGCTGGTATTCACAGGTTTCAGGCAGATGATTCCGTCCTGCTTTGAAGGATTTTGTGAGGATCTTTCCCCAGTCCAAAGATTTCATATTGTGATTTTGAATTGCGCTATTGCCTTGACGACAGAGGAACGCCGCCGCGCCAAAGCCTTCGACCCAGGAAGGAATCTTTGTGCTTGAAACCCATGAAAGCCGACGACATATTGAGGACACAAACACAGGTTGTGTTTTCACTGTTGGATCTGGCACTCAAACTGATCACGTAAACCTCTTTCACATCATCGCCAATCCCCTCGTTTACCTGCGTTTCCATCGTACGCGGGGACGAGAAGAAAAACTCGATTGGACGAGGACCGGCTCGAGAAACGCTCTGAATTTCAGTTTTTTTTGTCTTTAGCAAAGTCGCTGTAGCGGATTTGCGGAAGTTGACTTTTGTAGATCATAAACTTGACAAAGACACACACGGAACCAGCGACTTTGTCTGAAACGCCCGAGTATTTAAAGACGTGTAAAGAGGAAACCGAAACCATACGCAATATCAATTGGCGCACGTGTCATTCCAACCACGCTTTTTTGTTCAGTAAAAGTGGTGAAATCTCGGCGTTGCTTCGAACACACGAGAAATCCGCCGCGTCTGACCGGGCTGAGAATGCTCGATTTCGTTTTCGCTCCACTGGAAAATGTCAATCACCCTTTAAACTCAGAACTAGGGATGTCACCATATCAAATGTTAGCGTTACGATTATTGCGAGATAAAACGTCACGATTTAACGATTATTCGCGATTACTGAGACTGTGACCAAGCAACAGTGAATCTTTCGTTTTCTTTCATTCCCGTGGTCTGATGTAACCCTGGTTCAAAATCATCCGTCAACCACACCCACAATTACATCACTTCCGTTCTTCACGTTAGTTTCAAACAATCAAACCATATTCGCTCTTTTACTTCATGTTATAATCTAAGTGCTTTTATCACTAACTACAAGTCCGTGGAGTCCATCGCCGCCATTGGTGTTGACAATACTGAGGATTTGGTGAGTGTTGACTGAGACCAATTGTGATGCTAGCATGCTAAGCTAACGTTAGCATTAGCACAGACGGGCTAACTGCTGTTTGTGCCTGTCAAACCTTATTTATGCTTGTTATACAACGCTGTTTATTACAATGACTTTTGAGTGTACTTTGATATTGGGATGTTTTGCCTCATGTTCAAACTGATACAGCCTGATTGTTAAACTCCTTCTAGTAGTTATATTGTTAACTGCAATGACAGTTATGTATTATATATAAACCTTTTTATAGAATGTGTGTAGACATTGAACCTTGTTACCAGTTCAAGATCTTGATAGTTAATGTTTTGCCCTTTTTCTGGTCCATTGATTTGGTCTTGTTTATTCACTGCAGGCCAGGTACTTATTTGATGACGAGAGACATCAAATAAGACATTGAGCCTACAACCTTCGCCCTCCGGGTCTGGTAGGAGGCTGACGTCCCCCACTCTCTTTCAAAAAGTCTGAACTTTACATCTGCGCACCCACATGACTTTTTGACATTTTATTGGACCAACCCGTGTCGCCGAAATCTGATGTATTTATTTTCTCTTGGACATTTTTTGGTAGCAAATCATTGAACTTCTCGCAGCAACAGGCTCCGCGGGTTCTTTGTGACGTGATAGTTCCTCTCAGCGCAGAGGGGCCGGTCCCCAGAGGAGCCCGGAGTGGAAACTGTAGAGACTTTTGGACTTGCACAAGGCTCCAAACTCTTCACCTGTTGAACTGAAGGGACATTTTCAAACAGAAGTCCTTTTAATCTGTTTCTGACTTTATGATGTGCATTCGTAATAATCATGGAACTGTTAAATAAACCCACATAAATAAATAGTAGAATGATTATTTTGATTGTACATTTAGACTTTTTAAATCCATCATCAAACAAATACCGTATTTCCGGAGTATAAGTCGCACTGGAGTATAAGATAAGATATTCCTTTATTGTCCCACATGGGGAAATTTCATTGGTGCAACGCAGGAAGATACAGAGGTAGATACAGAAGAAAAGAACATAAGTCGCAGCAGCCAAAAAAATGCATAATAGAGAAGAAAAAAACATATATAAGTCTCACTGGAGTATGAAATGCGGTTTTCAAGTGTGAAAATAACAAATAATGTCACATAAAAGTCGCTCCGGAGTATAAGTATATAAGTATAAATATAAGTATAAGTCGCACCCCGGCCAAAATTATGAAAAAAGGTGCAACTTATAGTCCGGAAAATACGGTAAAAGGTTGTTATGTGGTGGCTGAAAGCTTCTATGTAGAATATCGAAGTGTATTTGTGATGAAAACCCAAAGTTGCTTATTCTTTTTAGACATTTTTGCCACTGTTTTTGTATAAAAAGCTCTTTCTGTCAATGTTTTAGAGTCTGTAAAGTCCAGATAACAATAATAAGTTGTATTTTGATGATTTTATAGTCGACTAGTTTCATTTAGTCAATGAATCCGCTGTCTAGATCACCACCAAATCAAGATTCAAGACCAAACGGTTTTCAGCTACTAAAATATAACCTCGCCATTTCTCCACATTTCTCACCTGCTACGATAAACTACAAACAGAAGCTTCACGTAGAAACCAAGAACGTGAATATTTGGTCTTGAAAACGTTACATTTCTCTCCCCTCGCATCTTCTTCGCGCGACAAAGCCGCTTCAGCCGCTCGTTCTGCGTTTGCTCTTGGATTATTTTCACAGGACACGATGCAGAAATCACGGGAGCGATAATCCAATAAGAAGGAAGCGTTTGTGAAATAAAGAGGGGATTTGAGCGGCGCACGACTGACATTTAACACTTTCAATGCCCAAACACCCGGGAGAGCGGTGGTCTTTGTTTGCAGAGCGTTTACAGAGGCGTGCGGCGACAGACACGTGTGAACGGGAGGAAAGCAGCGCCGCGGCAACAATGACAAACAATCAAACGACATTTCGCGGTGATTGAGTGCGTTCAGACTCACGCCGCCACAGCAGAACACGTCAGGCTTTACGTGTAACATCGTGCGGTGGTGGGTACTCGGATACTTTCACTTTTATAAACAACTTTCATTCCGTTGGTTGATTCCTTGATTTTTTGGTCATCCATTTTTTACATTCACCGTGAGAAATGTAACAGCTTTAGGCAGGAGAAGAGATGGCGTTAAACAGATGAAACGTTGAAGATAAGTGGCCTAATGAATGAAAACAGCTGCCACGGCTTGTTAAAGCTACTTCATCCAAATATACAAACAAAATGAAACCGTTTGGTGTAAAACAGAGTTAGATCCACAGACGGAGCAGCTCGGAAAAACCCCGGGTCTCAGTGTGTGAAAGACACTGTAGTCTGAGCGGTTAGCTGAGGCTAGCGCCACATGCTAATGGTGTTTTTGCACTTCAAATGTATAAATGAAAGGGAAAAGATGGTGCGTGATACGGGACGACTGCTGCTGCGGTGGAAGCAAATGGATGCACGTCAATAATTATGTGACTTTTGTCCCTCACAAAAATGTTGGAGCTGGGAAATGTAGAAAGATGTTTTCCTCTAGAGCTGTAGTCGACTAAAGACATGCAAAGCGTTGGAAAAAGCTACTACATTAAACAGCATTTTCATAAAGGAAAAGGCAGATTAAACTGTCCTGTCACTCCCAAAATGTCCTCTTTCTGTCATTGTGCATAGAAATCCTTTTATGTGAATGAATTAGTGATAAACATTTGGTCAACTAAGACACCATTGGACGATTAATAACTAATACAAGCACTACAGGATTGATCAATGCCAATTTTTTATTTTAGCATGACTTTTCTAACATGAACACAGCCCAGATATCGTTCATCCAGTGGTAATTCATTCCTTCGACATGTGAACCACAATTGCATTTGTTGCCACGAGATCGATGGGCCACGAGATCGATGGGCCACGAGATCGATGGGCCACGAGATCGATCAGCCACGGGATCGATCGGTCACAGGATCGGCCACGGGATCGGCCACAGAATCGGCCTTGGACGCTTTGATTGAAATACGCCGTGCCACTAATTGCAATCTGTTGTTTCAATTACAAAGGCCATTAATGACACCGCCCTGAACGTTGGCACAATATTCATATTCATGCAAACATCCTGATAGAGCGCGGCAACAGTGGTGAAGGGGCCCGGTTTGCAGGTGCCCCTGTCCGTCCCCCTCCCCCCCAACGTCCAATCACATTTAGTGACCCTCAGTCTCCTCCAGGACCGGAGCATGAATCTTCAGTGAGAGACAGAGCAGTGCAGTGAGCGTGCTCGTGATCAGCGGCGCTTTAAAGGAGACGTGTCATGAACTACAACATTAGCACGTCATCTGTTTGCATTTTGTTCATAGTAAAACCGCAATATTAATCCAAAACGGCTTCATAAAAGACAAAGCTCCACTCACTTCCTGTTCAGAACTGCAGAGCCGATAAGCCCCGCCTCTTCACAGTGACATCTCATTGTGACAAATGGCAGATTTGCACGTTTTTATTGCTGGAAAGTGACATTTTAGAACCCAACATGTATCATCAGGAATCGCAACTAAGTACAGAGAAGTGGGCGGGGATAAGGGGTAGGTGAAGCACGCAAGCCTCAGTTGAAGGATTTTTCAAAAAATTTCAGAATTTTTCAGGATTTTTCAGGATTTTTCAGGATTAACTCAAAACATGCAGGATTCAGTCAAAATACAACACGACCAATGAATGCACAAGGTACATTTTCGTCCACCAATTGTTTCTTTACTCGACCACAGCCCTAAATGTGATCAAATCAGAACAGCACATGTACATTTTTCTCTCTTAAAGCCGCTCAAAGACAAAGAACACTGTCGTGCATAAAAATACACAGAGATATTAGATTCAGACGTCCCACTCAGCACAAGCACACCTGCGAAACCCGCCGGCCTGCAGTGTTTCCGTGATGAATGTGGCGTGTTAACACAGCACGAGGCCGGGACGACTCTCCCCATGGGAACCAGTGCATTGGACCGAAAGTACAACACCTATGGAAGGTTAAACACGAGCCAGATATACCGTATGATACATGCTGTTTTTGACATCCGCACGTACAATTGAACATCAGTATTTTATGTTCTGATTTTAGAAGTAAAGTAGGAAAGACCTTTTGAGGAGTCGTGTGCAATTGAACTTTATAACATGCCAGAAAGTCACGTTGTCGCATCAGTTCTGCGTCTTCAATAGTGAAGTTAGTCCTGCGTAATCTTATGTAATGTGTAAAAACTACAAACCAAATAATAGCACTTAATAGTACTTAAGAAAAAGAAATAAGAATTATATTAAATAAGAATATATTTAATTAATTTTCTCGCCAGCGGGACGTTTGATTTTTTTTTAACCTAATTTATTCAATCTTTCCCACAATCTGATAAAAAAAATATCTACAAAAAAGCTGCACTTATTTCCAGTCAAATGGAACATTCTATGATGGATCAGGTTCAGTTTGTTCTCCAAAAACCCTAAAATTCCCAAAAATGTATCAGACTTTTCCAGCTGGACTTATTTAAACCTTTATTACAAATCACTAAAACTCATTTCACTCATTCTTTTTGGTGGAATCAGCTTTAAAAAAAAGGCACCGTCAAAACCCAACGGACGCTCAAATGGTCAGTCCAGTCCTCCAACTGCAGCTTCACGCTTTCATATGTCAAGAAAATCTCAGAGGTATTTGAAATCTGAGGCTCGTTTCTACTTTTATAATGAGAGAAAATCAGAATCAGAGGCAAAAAGAGTCTCATTTTCCAGACATTTGTTTGTCCTGGAACAGCTTCAGTTTGAATTGGGCTCATTTTAGTCGGACGCTTTAGGAAAAGAGGCTGGAACGATAAAGTGTTGAATACTGTACAAAATAGCACTAAAACGTAAGTATTTTTTTGCTGTAGTACGTGTTTTTACTAGAGCAAAAGTATAAAAGGCGTAGGTCACATGGAATCTGTTTTCTAACCACATTTTAGATCTTTTCCACTCTGTACTACAAGTATTACTAACTTATTGTGACTTATTCCAGTCTCTAGCTCAGTTTATTCTCAATACTTGGGACATAAAGTTGTATTATACTGTGATGTAACAAATATAAAGCCGTTTCACTGTTTGTTATGAATGTATTTGTCACTGAAAAGTATATTCTGAATACAACCACAAAAGTAACTGTACCAGAAATAACAGTTACTTATGAATGTTTTGAAGATGTATCAATTTACGGTAAAGTCAAAGCTACAAAAAAAGAGAGGAAAGCAAACGGACGAGCGCGAGAGAGGAAAGAAAACTGACGAGCGCGAGAGAGGAAAGCAAACCGACGAGCGCGAGAGAGGAAAGAAAACTGACGAGCGCGAGAGAGGAAAGCAAACCGACGAGCGCGAGAGAGGAAAGAAAACTGACGAGCGCGAGAGAGGAAAGCAAACTGACGAGCGCGAGAGAGGAAAGCAAACGGACGAGCGCGAGAGAGGAAAGCAAACCGACGAGCGCGAGAGAGGAAAGAAAACTGACGAGCGCGAGAGAGGAAAGAAAACCGACGAGCGCGAGAGAGGAAAGCAAACTGACGAGCGCGAGAGAGGAAAGCAAACTGACGAGCGCGAGAGAGGAAAGCAAACTGACGAGCGCGAGAGAGGAAAGAAAACTGACGAGCGCGAGAGAGGAAAGCAAACGGACGAGCGCGAGAGAGGAAAGAAAACTGACGAGCGCGAGAGAGGAAAGCAAACTGACGAGCGCGAGAGAGGAAAGCAAACTGACGAGCGCGAGAGAGGAAAGAAAACTGACGAGCGCGAGAGAGGAAAGAAAACCGACGAGCGCGAGAGAGGAAAGAAAACCGACGAGCGCGAGAGAGGAAAGAAAACCGACGAGCGCGAGAGAGGAAAGAAAACCGACGAGCGCGAGAGAGGAAAGAAAACCGACGAGCGCGAGAGAGGAAAGAAAACCGACGAGCGCGAGAGAGGAAAGAAAACCGACGAGCGCGAGAGAGGAAAGAAAACCGACGAGCGCGAGAGAGGAAAGCAAACCGACGAGCGCGAGAGAGGAAAGAAAACCGACGAGCGCGAGAGAGGAAAGAAAACTGACGAGCGCGAGAGAGGAAAGAAAACCGACGAGCGCGAGAGAGGAAAGCAAACCGACGAGCGCGAGAGAGGAAAGCAAACTGACGAGCGCGAGAGAGGAAAGAAAACTGACGAGCGCGAGAGAGGAAAGCAAACGGACGAGCGCGAGAGAGGAAAGAAAACTGACGAGCGCGAGAGAGGAAAGAAAACCGACGAGCGCGAGAGAGGAAAGCAAACTGACGAGCGCGAGAGAGGAAAGCAAACTGACGAGCGCGAGAGAGGAAAGAAAACCGACGAGCGCGAGAGAGGAAAGCAAACCGACGAGCGCGAGAGAGGAAAGCAAACTGACGAGCGCGAGAGAGGAAAGAAAACTGACGAGCGCGAGAGAGGAAAGAAAACCGACGAGCGCGAGAGAGGAAAGCAAACTGACGAGCGCGAGAGAGGAAAGCAAACTGACGAGCGCGAGAGAGGAAAGCAAACTGACGAGCGCGAGAGAGGAAAGAAAACTGACGAGCGCGAGAGAGGAAAGCAAACGGACGAGCGCGAGAGAGGAAAGAAAACTGACGAGCGCGAGAGAGGAAAGCAAACCGACGAGCGCGAGAGAGGAAAGAAAACTGACGAGCGCGAGAGAGGAAAGAAAACCGACGAGCGCCAGAGAGGAAAGCAAACTGACGAGCGCGAGAGAGGAAAGCAAACTGACGAGCGCGAGAGAGGAAAGCAAACTGACGAGCGCGAGAGAGGAAAGAAAACTGACGAGCGCGAGAGAGGAAAGCAAACGGACGAGCGCGAGAGAGGAAAGAAAACTGACGAGCGCGAGAGAGGAAAGCAAACTGACGAGCGCGAGAGAGGAAAGCAAACTGACGAGCGCGAGAGAGGAAAGCAAACTGACGAGCGCGAGAGAGGAAAGAAAACTGACGAGCGCGAGAGAGGAAAGCAAACGGACGAGCGCGAGAGAGGAAAGAAAACTGACGAGCGCGAGAGAGGAAAGAAAACCGACGAGCGCGAGAGAGGAAAGCAAACTGACGAGCGCGAGAGAGGAAAGCAAACTGACGAGCGCGAGAGAGGAAAGAAAACCGACGAGCGCGAGAGAGGAAAGCAAACCGACGAGCGCGAGAGAGGAAAGCAAACTGACGAGCGCGAGAGAGGAAAGAAAACTGACGAGCGCGAGAGAGGAAAGAAAACCGACGAGCGCGAGAGAGGAAAGCAAACTGACGAGCGCGAGAGAGGAAAGCAAACTGACGAGCGCGAGAGAGGAAAGCAAACTGACGAGCGCGAGAGAGGAAAGAAAACTGACGAGCGCGAGAGAGGAAAGCAAACGGACGAGCGCGAGAGAGGAAAGAAAACTGACGAGCGCGAGAGAGGAAAGCAAACCGACGAGCGCGAGAGAGGAAAGAAAACTGACGAGCGCGAGAGAGGAAAGAAAACCGACGAGCGCCAGAGAGGAAAGCAAACTGACGAGCGCGAGAGAGGAAAGCAAACTGACGAGCGCGAGAGAGGAAAGAAAACTGACGAGCGCGAGAGAGGAAAGCAAACGGACGAGCGCGAGAGAGGAAAGAAAACTGACGAGCGCGAGAGAGGAAAGCAAACCGACGAGCGCGAGAGAGGAAATAAAACTGACGAGCGCGAGAGAGGAAAGCAAACTGACGAGCGCGAGAGAGGAAAGCAAACTGACGAGCGCGAGAGAGGAAAGCAAACTGACGAGCGCGAGAGAGGAAAGAAAACTGACGAGCGCGAGAGAGGAAAGCAAACGGACGAGCGCGAGAGAGGAAAGAAAACTGACGAGCGCGAGAGAGGAAAGCAAACCGACGAGCGCGAGAGAGGAAATAAAACTGACGAGCGCGAGAGAGGAAAGAAAACCGACGAGCGCGAGAGAGGAAAGCAAACCGACGAGGGCGAGAGAGGAAAGCAAACTGACGAGCGCGAGAGAGGAAAGAAAACTGACGAGCGCGAGAGAGGAAAGAAAACCGACGAGCGCGAGAGAGGAAAGCAAACTGACGAGCGCGAGAGAGGAAAGCAAACTGACGAGCGCGAGAGAGGAAAGCAAACGGACGAGCGCGAGAGAGGAAAGCAAACGGACGCGCTCTCCACCAACCGGCTGCGACCGGACCCTCCCCCGCTGACCAATGGCGTCGCACCATCGCTCCCATCGCCGGACACGAGCTGGTCCTGGTCAAGGTCAGCGGCACCGGGGCCCAAAGCACAGGGGCCTCTACAGGAGTGTTCACTGTGTCAGAGCAGGTGGAGGAAAGGAAGAAGAGCCGTGGTTCATCACAATCGAAATTTAAATCTCCAAAAACGACAAAGTTTCTGGTCTAATTGTGCCTGAAACTGTTATTTATGGCTCAGATCTGTGCAAACCAGAGATCATGACCTAAAACTGTCAGTATGTCGCAGAAGTATTACGTGTCTGAGCGATCGGACTGTGTATCCAGCCCAAGGTGCCATAAGACAAAAGCCATAAGACAAAAGCCCTAAGAGAAAAGCCATAAGACAAAAGCCATAAGACAAAAGCCATAAGAGAGAAGCCATAAGACAAAAGCCATAAGACAAAAGCCATAAGAGAGAAGCCATAAGACAAAAGCCATAAGACAAAAGCCATAAGACAAAAGCCATAAGACAAAAGACATAAGAGAGAAGCCATAAGACAAAAGCCATAAGACAAAAGCCATAAGAGAAAAGCCATAAGACAAAAGCCATAAGACAAAAGCCATAAGACAAAAGCCATAAGAGAGAAGCCATAAGACAAAAGCCATAAGACAAAAGCCATAAGACAAAAGCCATAAGAGAGAAGCCATAAGACAAAAGCCATAAGACAAAAGCCATAAGAGAAAAGCCATAAGACAAAAGCCATAAGACAAAAGCCATAAGACGACAGCCATAAGACAAAAGCCATAAGACAAAAGCCATAAGACAAAAGCCATAAGAGAGAAGCCATAAGACAAAAGCCATAAGACAAAAGCCATAAGAGAAAAGCCATAAGACAAAAGCCATAAGACAAAAGCCATAAGAGAAAAGCCATAAGACAAAAGCCATAAGAGAGAAGCCATAAGACAAAAGCCATAAGAGAGAAGCCATAAGACAAAAGCCATAAGACAGAAGCCATAAGAGAAAAGCCATAAGACAAAAGCCATAAGACAAAAGCCATAAGAGAGAAGCCATAAGACAAAAGCCATAAGACAAAAGCCATAAGACAAAAGCCATAAGACAAAAGCCATAAGAGAAAAGCCATAAGACAAAAGCCATAAGACAAAAGCCATAAGAGAGAAGCCATAAGACAAAAGCCATAAGACAAAAGCCATAAGACAAAAGCCATAAGACAAAAGCCATAAGAGAGAAGCCATAAGACAAAAGCCATAAGACAAAAGCCATAAGACAAAAGCCATAAGACAAAAGCCATAAGACGACAGCCATAAGACAAAAGCCATAAGACAAAAGCCATAAGACAAAAGCCATAAGAGAGAAGCCATAAGACAAAAGCCATAAGACAAAAGCCATAAGAGAAAAGCCATAAGAGAAAAGCCATAAGACAAAAGCCATAAGACAAAAGCCATAAGAGAGAAGCCATAAGACAAAAGCCATAAGACAAAAGCCATAAGAGAAAAGCCATAAGACAAAAGCCATAAGAGAGAAGCCATAAGACAAAAGCCATAAGAGAGAAGCCATAAGACAAAAGCCATAAGACAGAAGCCATAAGAGAAAAGCCATAAGACAAAAGCCATAAGACAAAAGCCATAAGAGAGAAGCCATAAGACAAAAGCCATAAGACAAAAGCCATAAGACAAAAGCCATAAGACAAAAGCCATAAGAGAAAAGCCATAAGACAAAAGCCATAAGACAAAAGCCATAAGAGAGAAGCCATAAGACAAAAGCCATAAGACAAAAGCCATAAGAGAGAAGCCATAAGACGACAGCCATAAGACAAAAGCCATAAGAGAAAAGCCATAAGACAAAAGCCATAAGACAAAAGCCATAAGACAAAAGCCATAAGACGACAGCCATAAGACAAAAGCCATAAGACAAAAGCCATAAGACAAAAGCCATAAGAGAGAAGCCATAAGACAAAAGCCATAAGACAAAAGCCATAAGAGAAAAGCCATAAGAGAAAAGCCATAAGACAAAAGCCATAAGACAAAAGCCATAAGAGAGAAGCCATAAGACAAAAGCCATAAGACAAAAGCCATAAGACAAAAGCCATAAGAGAAAAGCCACAAGACAAAAGCCATAAGACAAAAGCCATAAGACAAAAGCCATAAGACGACAGCCATAAGACAAAAGCCATAAGGCAAATGCCATAAGACAAAAGCCATAAGACAAAAGCCATAAGAGAAAAGCCATAAGACAAAAGCCATAAGACAAAAGCCATAAGAGAGAAGCCATAAGACAAAAGCCATAAGACAAAAGCCATAAGACAAAAGCCATAAGACAAAAGCCATAAGAGAGAAGCCATAAGACAAAAGCCATAAGACAAAAGCCATAAGACAAAAGCCATAAGACAAAAGCCATAAGACGACAGCCATAAGACAAAAGCCATAAGACAAAAGCCATAAGACAAAAGCCATAAGAGAGAAGCCATAAGACAAAAGCCATAAGACAAAAGCCATAAGAGAAAAGCCATAAGAGAAAAGCCATAAGACAAAAGCCATAAGACAAAAGCCATAAGAGAGAAGCCATAAGACAAAAGCCATAAGACAAAAGCCATAAGAGAAAAGCCATAAGACAAAAGCCATAAGAGAGAAGCCATAAGACAAAAGCCATAAGAGAGAAGCCATAAGACAAAAGCCATAAGACAGAAGCCATAAGAGAAAAGCCATAAGACAAAAGCCATAAGACAAAAGCCATAAGAGAGAAGCCATAAGACAAAAGCCATAAGACAAAAGCCATAAGACAAAAGCCATAAGACAAAAGCCATAAGAGAAAAGCCATAAGACAAAAGCCATAAGACAAAAGCCATAAGAGAGAAGCCATAAGACAAAAGCCATAAGACAAAAGCCATAAGAGAGAAGCCATAAGACAAAAGCCATAAGACAAAAGCCATAAGAGAAAAGCCATAAGACAAAAGCCATAAGACAAAAGCCATAAGACAAAAGCCATAAGACGACAGCCATAAGACAAAAGCCATAAGACAAAAGCCATAAGACAAAAGCCATAAGAGAGAAGCCATAAGACAAAAGCCATAAGACAAAAGCCATAAGAGAAAAGCCATAAGAGAAAAGCCATAAGACAAAAGCCATAAGACAAAAGCCATAAGAGAGAAGCCATAAGACAAAAGCCATAAGACAAAAGCCATAAGACAAAAGCCATAAGAGAAAAGCCATAAGACAAAAGCCATAAGACAAAAGCCATAAGACAAAAGCCATAAGACGACAGCCATAAGACAAAAGCCATAAGGCAAATGCCATAAGACAAAAGCCATAAGACAAAAGCCATAAGAGAAAAGCCATAAGACAAAAGCCATAAGACAAAAGCCATAAGACAAAAGCCATAAGATAAAAACCATAAGATAAAAGCCATAAGACAAAAGCCATAAGACAAAATCCATAAGACAAAAGCCATAAGAGAGAAGCCATAAGACAAAAGCCATAAGACAAAAGCCATAAGACAAAAGCCATAAGACGACAGCCATAAGACAAAAGCCATAAGACAAAAGCCATAAGAGAAAAGCCATAAGAGAAAAGCCATAAGAGAAAAGCCATAAGAGAAAAGCCATAAGACGACAGCCATAAGACGACAGCCATAAGACAAAAGCCATAAGGCAAATGCCATAAGACAAAAGCCATAAGACAAAAGCCATAAGACAAAAGCCATAAGAGAAAAGCCATAAGAGAAAAGCCATAAGACAAAAGCCATAAGACAAAAGCCATAAGACAAAAGCCATAAGACAAAAGCCATAAGACGACAGCCATAAGACAAAAGCCATAAGGCAAATGCCATAAGACAAAAGCCATAAGACAAAAGCCATAAGAGAAAAGCCATAAGAGAAAAGCCATAAGACGACAGCATTTCACACAATCATAAATATTTAAGAGAAAACGACTGATAAACATTGTATTTATCGTCTGCACAACGACAGGTTAAACTTCACTTTTCAAATATCACTCACTCCAAACCGTCTCTTTTCCGCTGTGGTTCATAATAAAGCTTCAATAATAGAATAATCTGTCGACTAAAGAACATCGACTCCATTGACGATCAATCGACTGATTTAAAGACGACACATTTCAGTCTTTTTGTCGGTTTGAACTTTGAACTGAATCAAATTAAAACACAACTCGCAAATCAAATCTCAATTCTCAATTTGTCATTTGTCTCAAATCACCAGAGGATATTCTCACGCTTCATCTGAAATGTCTAGATTGAGGGTCAAATATTGCACAAAACAAGAAAGAACCATAAAATGACCCACAAAACTGCAGAAATATTTAATTACACATGTTTTAATCTCCCAACGACCACTTTTTACAGCGACAACGATAACGTCATTTCAACTCAAAATAACAGTCGTTTTTTTCCACGTGCTCTTTAAAAACTATTCAGGAAAGTTCTATCTTTGTCCTTTTAACCTATATTTTTTCAGTTTAAATATGTTTTTTTTTCATCTTGTTTCGATATTAATTTAAATATCCGTTAGAATCTGAGCATGGGTTATTTTGACAACCACCACCGCAAGATAAATCACAACGAAGTATTTACTATGATTTAATGGTCTACAAGTAGATGACTGCATTTCCCTTTTCTTTAGAGTCTTATTACACTATAAACTTCTAGATTCATATACATAAATGTTTGGGATTCTTCTAGAACGATGACTTTGTGACATATTTAACATATTTGGCCAAACGCTCCTCGATGAGACGTTCCAGTCTGAACTGTGATTGTGATAAATAATAAATAACCCTGGTCCTTTTGGCTAATCACGTTGAGCCGCTAATGTAATCAACAGCTAACGGCCTTTCGCTCCCGTGACTCACAGCTCGTTAACCAATTAAGAGAGGACGGAATAAGACCACAACTCATCAGTCTGAGCGAGACAGAAAAGACCGTTTATTATTAGGACGATATCAGTGAGACATCGACAGAAGAACACCAGCTGATGGTAAAGTATATATATATATATATATATATATATATATATATATATATATATATGAATACACAGGGTTATAATTCCCACAACAACTTCTACAAACCAGGGTTAAATGAGCACTCTTAAAGGACTAAACCAGGACTGAACCAGGACTAAACCAGGACTAAACCAGGACTAGGACATGACTAAACCAGGACTAAACCAGGACTAGGACATGACTAAACCAGGACTAAACCAGGACTAGGACATGACTAAACCAGGACTAAACCAGGACTAGGACATGACTAAACCAGGACTAAACCAGGACTAGGACATGACTAAACCAGGACTAGGACATGACTAAACCAGGACTAGACCAGGACTAGGACATGACTAGACCAGGACTAAACCAGGACTAGACCAGGACTAAACCAGGACTAAACCAGGACTAAGACATGGCTAAACCAGGACTAAACCAGGACAAAACCAGGACTAAACCAGGACTAGGACATGACTAAACCAGGACTAAACCAGGACAAAACCAGGACAAAACCAGGACTAAACCAGGACAAAACCAGGACAAAACCAGGACTAAACCAGGACTAGGACATGACTAAACCAGGACTAAACCAGGACGAAACCAGGACAAAACCAGGACTAAACCAGGACTAAACCAGGACTAAACCAGGACAAAACCAGGACTAGGACATGACTAAACCAGGACTAAACCAGGACTAAACCAGGACAAAACCAGGACAAAACCAGGACTAAACCAGGACTAAACCAGGACTAAACCAGGACTAAACCAGGACTAAACCATGCAGAACCCTTAACCCGTCTCAAAAAGGGCAGAACCAGGATAAGACCAGGACTAAACTGTAGAAAAACGTCTCCCTTTGTGCGAATGTGTGAAACCAAAGAGCACCTCCTTCCTGTCTGTATCTCGTTCTGCCATCGCTGTGATTTCTGCATCGCACAGCTGTCACCATGGCGACGGGGAGAAGGGGGGGTGAAACGAGAGAAAGACGGAGAAATGTAGAAGAGGAGGAGGGGAGGAGGGCGGAGGAGGGTGGGGAAGGTGGAGAAACACGAGTAGAGCACCAGGCAACCGCTGCAGCAAGAAAGATACTACGCTTTACGATCTGAACGGGGGAAGAGCCGAGCCTGCCACTATTCAAGTCTGACCGTGTCAAACTACTAAATATTGCCGTTTGATTTGGCGTAAGCGGCTCGCAGTGCGGTCTAACCTCCAACGCTAATGCTTCCGGATGAGTTTGAAGCGTGTGCAGCAGGAATCATTTCAAAATATAAGTCACAAAGCCGCAGTCGTTCAGAAGTGAAACGAGAAACAGGCAGAATATGGCTTGACAATCGATGAGAATAAATGGATATCGCGGTGACAACAAAGTGCTGATGTTTAAACTCAGAGGGAAATCACTTCTAGAGATGTCACGATGTCACATTTCAGTTTCACGATTATTGAGAGTTATCACGATCGATATCACGATCGCTCACGTTTACCGAGGCCAAGCAACGGGAAATATTACGTTTTCTTTCATTCCCAGTGTCCGAAACGTTACCTTTTCTCTATTTTGTGAGCAGCTTTACGAAACGGAACTGTCTGAACGACAAAATAACGTTAATGCGACAACACAAACAGATTGTAAAGGGCTATTTTGTCAACTATGGACAGATTTAAAAATACTTGATTTTTGCTCATAAAATTGACTAAATTATTGTATTTTTTCAAATGATTATTGGATTATAGATTAACAGAACTACCTTAACATCTCTAAAGAATAATAAGATACCCAATAACTGTCTGTTCTCTGACACGTAAAAAGTAAAAAAAAAACAAAACAATTTACTCTCATAATTCCAGCTCATCCACTCCACACCTTCTACTTTCCGCTGCACATAAATCCTTTACAATTACAATAAATGAATCATTAGTCGAGTAATCTAAACGTGGGTCGACTGATACACCATCGAGCGACTGGATCACCACAAACAGCCGCACCTTTGACCTTCTGCGTCGCTGTTATTGAACTGCAGTGACACAATCTGAGGGAGAGGTTTCACCTGAGCGCCACCGGCAGCCATCTTGTTTCTCGTCCACATGTGAAACTCCAAAATAAATCTGCATCAACCGCTCAACTACCAGAACAGTCCTAAGCTTTACTATCAATTTAACGTCGTAGAAAAGTACACGTTTATCTTCCAAAACGCAAATTTGGCTTTGTTGGTTTGGCTAGTCAACGATTAGCATTTGTGATTAGCATTCAGGTCAAACATAATGGACTCTCGCAGTGGAAACTAGGCTTCTAAGTGTCTGAAACTTTCCCTGTGCAGTGTAATTGTGCTGCTCTAAATATTAGTCAAGTCTTTTAGTGAGTTTGAGCTTTTATGAACGTCTCTTACAGTTATAAGTCTGTGTAAAGTCGTGGAGAAGTCGTTTGAACGCCCCGATATCTACGCTGACTGCTCTGTGAGGCGTCCGTGGCAAAACTGACACCTTTCAGGCATCATTTGTGTACCATTTTAGCATTTATAAAAAGTATAAAGAATACACTCTCCTCGCCGCTTCCTGTAGGGAACGATACGTCTCCGACCTGCAGCAACTCGATTACACAAATGAGACGTACGTTGGCATGAACCGAAGAAACGAGCAAGGAACGTCAACGAACTGGAAAGCGCCTTCGCCCATTGGCCAGAGGAGAGTCACCACGCCACGGAAATACAGCAGGACTGAACGAGTGGAAGGAGAACGGCCACGTGAGAAGGGCCCATTTAGTTGAGCTGCGTCAGATTTCGTCTTTACAAGCTGACAAGTACCGACGTAGACCTTTCGTGGTTTAGTCGATTGATTGGTCGATGGGGTCTTGGGCCAGCAAAACGTTTATTTCATTCTTTTAGGGGAGGATTTTAAAATATCTATAATCACGACAGCAGGAAAGAGAAACATGTGGAGATGTTTTCTTGAGATTTCAGAATGAATTGTGATTTTTTTTACAGATAAATACACTTTCTTTTATACATATTGGTTGATTTCTCGTGCTCTTGTCGTGCTCTTTGGGTGCAGATGCATATTAAAATCGTAGATATTTCATAGATTTTAAAGTTTTCGCCAGTGCCAAACCCCTTTCTAGTCGACCAATCGGAGAACAGAACTCGTCTTCAGTCGAACAAGAATCTCAGAGACAAGTTACTTCAACTGGCGACCATTCCGATTGCCGTTTCGACTCCAGTGCGAGTCGCCTCACAGCTCTGTTCCGTTCCGATCCATCACGTGAAGTTGTGTCATTCATTTAACACAACTCGCGACCCCGATAGGCCCCTGACACTTTCACCTCTGGACCGACGGCCCGTGGAGGAGCTGGAGCAGGACTAGCCTTCACCTGTGCCCCGCGGTGATCGGTGTCGGTTACCGCGCTCCATAAACGTCTCGTGCATCCGCGACCTGCCGTGACCCCGGGACAGTGGGAAGAGGGAGGGTCAAGGATCGTCTCTGCTCTTCAAACCTGACCTGTGTGTGTCATGGCCTCCTGATGCTACTATCACACCGGATGAAATCATAACGGTAGACGAACCTCTGATGTTTAAAGGTGCACAATAGATACAGTGGGCCAGGCATCGTCGTGGGGGGTGTGGTCTGGCATGGGTGAAAATGATCTGTACCATGGCTCAAATACTACTTTTCCCCATTTCCTGGTGAACTTATGTGTATTTTAGCTTGAGTTATAACTTTGGTTGTTGACTTGCCGTTACCTGTGAAAAGTAAAGTGATTGTTCTGTTAAAATGCAGCAGGCGGCGTTAGCCTCATGCTAGCAATGAGCATGCGGCTAACGGCTAATTCTTGTTTACATCAACGAGCTGGTCCAGAAGCAGCAGCAGACTGATTTTTCATCATTATTTACAACATAAAAGAGTATGAAAGAGACTACACGTCTTAAGGATGACTTGAAGGCAGCTGAAGGGATCAAGCTCTGAGTGACAGGTGGATTCAACCAATCAGGGTGAAGTATGAACTCTCAGAAGAAGCATCGCTGTAGAAACCATGTAAAGAAATACAGCTTACTCATGATACAATTATGAGCGTGGCTGTAAGAAAATAGTGTTTGAAAAGTATGGCGTTTGAAAACTACTACGGGAAGTACGTATCCATGCCGACCGCGTGGTCCGATCGACAAAACACTGATTCAAGCCGACGTACTTTCTCCCTCTGTCTCGTTTCAGACAGACTGATGGTGCGTCCCTGATTCAGTGTCGTTTCGGGCCCTCTCAGTGATTATAATGCTTTTATGAAATACCAGCCGAGCCATATTTCAGTGTAACCCTGCTCCTGTCCGGTCGCCGCGCCAACAACGAGACTCTTACGTCAACGAAAGGGGCCAAACCAACAGCTAAATGTAAAAAAACAATGGCTAAATCTTTCCTCTTAATTTGGAGAAACGTGTTAAGAATCAGACAAATAAAAAATGATCCAAAAAGATGAATTTGTTCTTCTTTAACTACAATACTTTTATTTCCTAAAAAAGGTATCTAGTATATATAAATAAAACTTCTCTCTATATATAAAATTACCCTCAAACATGCATGAATATTACTACGGTTTAATTTGCAGCTATTTTAAAATTCTAAACAATAAACACAATATTTAAATCTTTCAAAACGACATTCACAATTTTACTGTCATTCAAGGTCACGGCCGATCGTTCTGAATCCAAATAAAACCAGTGGCTGAAAAGCTCTGTCGATATTTTCAGGCTGATATTTAGGGTAGATTTTACTTATTTATAAGTAAGTATAAAAGTACAAACTCATCCACAGACATGTTCTACTTCAAACTGGATACGAAGGCAGTGTGGTCACGTGGTAAAGCGTACAAATAAAACTTTACGTACATTCTTCAGACAACAAAATATCGTATAATATGTAGACTGCGCCAACACGGATAAAGATACTTAAAATAATACATCATAAGTTACGTTGTGCACCTTTAAATAGCCGCGCAATCAAAACAATAAAAGGCTTTTTGAATAAAGTTGTGTTCAGTTTGACAGAAATCCTACACTTGTCACGATCAAAAAGGCAAACACAAAGCGAGTTAAAGATAGAGCGCCTCTGAACCGCTGACTGTAATAATAGAAACATATAATTAGATCTAAAGGGATGTTTCAACCAAGAGCGAAAACAGGAGCCCGGAGATAATTGCATCGCGTTCGGAGTACAGCGTTTTATCCTGTTTTATCCTGTTTTATCCCGCCAGATTTTAGATGAAGAAAATCAGCGATATTAGACAGAAGTGTAAAGAGGAGGCAAAAATAATAGTAGTTATTATAGTTAAACATAGGGTTTTATAACACCTGTAAAAGAGGAGACATTTCCACACAAATAATTGGACCGAATGAACAACTTGAAGTATGTAAAAGCCAAAAATATAAATCATGAAAAGCCAAAAATAAAAATCATAAAAAGCCAAAAATATAAATCATGAAAAGCCAAAAATATAAATCATAAAAAGCCAAAAATATAAATCATGAAAAGCCAAAAATATAAATCATAAAAAGCCAAAAATATAAATCATGAAAAGCCAAAAATATAAATCATAATACCAAAACAACAATGGCTGGAGACTGTTAGGTGCTTTTGTTAAATGGATGGATGGATGTATTGATGATGATGATGATGATGATGATGATGATGATGATGATGATTTAGTCCAAATGAACTTAAACATGGTTAAGATTGATTTTTGTCCTGGTTTTGTCATGATTTCGAGTCATTTTTCTAGTGGAGGATCCGTGACATTGTTTGAATCGTCTCCATGGAGATGTTATGCTTTGCCTGGAACGTTCCATAACATGGAATTAATTGTACATACTTGCATTCATTCAATAATTGCTTGTCTCCATGGCGATCTAAAAGTTTAAACCTCATTTTCTAAAGAACAAAAATAATCTTTGACTGTGTCTGAAGGTTTCTTTATCAGCAGCACGAGGACTTTAAACTCTGGGCCAAAACCAAACACGATCAGAAGAAGGTTCTGTCAGTCTGCTCAGAGATTGTGCCTTAAACATTCTACTTCAACTTAAACTACTTATAAAATACTGCCTTTACAGGTTGCAGGGCGTTTAATAGCGTCAGGAAATTGTGTTGTAGCAGCAGTGAAAGTCGTCAGAGATTTGAAATGATTTTGCCATTCCTTAAATGTTGTGATGGACAAACGTGATCATGTTGTAAACATCATAAACACGGTATTTAAAGGAGATGGGTCTACCCAAGGCTGCACTTCTCCCGCTCCTTTTGGAACTATTTTTCAGTAGAAAACTTGTGTGTATACAAATGTTTAACGTGTAACATTTAAACAATATCTCTCATATTTTAATAGTAACTGCACTTTTTGTCCTGTCATGTCGTTTAAAGTCCACGCAAACAGCAGCAGAGGATTATAACAGTCCCATCTCTGCTGAAGCTAACGACGACGCACAACACGGTAGCATCTGCAGCGAGCAGCGCGGGCTAACGCTACATAAGCTAGCCGCCGTGGTGGTGTAACGCGCAGGGAGACAGCAGGAGCAGGGCAGGCGACAGGAATAGACTCTGATAACGCAGCAACAAAAGAGGAGAGAGGCACTGATGTATCTCCTGAACACGAGCGTGAGAGCCGGGGACGATGGCCTCAGCTGCACCGCAGCCACGTGGCCAACACCACCACATGCACCATCACCACATGCACCACATGCACCGACACCACCTGCACCACATGCACCGACACCACCTGCACCACATGCACCGACGCCACATGCACCACCACCACCTGCACCAACACCACATGCACCACGTGCACCGACGCCACGTGCACCGACGCCACGTGCACCAACACCACATGCACCACGTGCACCACCACCACATGCACCAACACCACCTGCACCACATGCACCGACGCCACATGCACCACCACCACCTGCACCAACACCACCTGCACCACATGCACCGACGCCACATGCACCACCACCACCTGCACCAACACCACATGCACCACGTGCACCGACGCCACGTGCACCGACGCCACGTGCACCGACGCCACATGCACCACATGCACCACATGCACCAACACCAGATGCACCACATGCACCGACGCCACATGCACCGCGTGCACAGACGCTGCGTGCTCTGACACCGTGTGCACCGACACCACATGCACCGACGCCGCATGCATCGCGTGCATGGACGCCGCGTGCACCGACGCTGCGTGCACCGACGCTGCGTGCACCACATGCACCAGCACCACGTGCACCGACGCCACGTGCACCGACGCCACATGCTCTGACGCCATGTGCACCGACACCACATGCACCAGCACCACGTGCACCGACGCCACGTGCACCAACGCCACATGCTCTGACGCCATGTGCACCGACACCACATGCACCAGCACCACGTGCACCGACGCAACGTACACCGACGCCACGTGCACCGACGCCACGTGCACCGACGCCACATGCTCTGACGCCATGTGCACCGACACCACATGCACCGACGCCACATGCACCGACGCCACATGCTCTGACGCCACATGCACCGACACCACCTGCACCGACACCACATGCACCAACACCACATGCACCAATACCACATGCACCAACACCACATGCACCAACACCACATGCGCCAACACCACATGCACCAACACCACATGCACCAACACCACATGCACCAACACCACATGCACCAACACCACATGCACCAATACCACATGCACCGACACCACATGCACCGACACCACCTGCACCGGGCTGGAAGAGGCACATCACAGACGCTGCAGTTCTTTAAGTGCAGCACAATGTCCTCTAGGGGCAGGAAACGTGTCCAAAAGTGCATTATATTGTTCCGGTTGTTTTGAAAATATGCATAGTTTGAGTAACGTGCAAGTGGTTTAGAGAAAAAACATTTAAGAGTATTTGAATTGACAAGCGAGACTTAACCAAGACTAAGCAGGACTAAACCAGGGAGAAAACGAGGACTAAAGCAAGACTAAACCAGGGAGAAAACCAGGACAAAAGTAAGACTAAACCAGGGAGAAAACCAGGACTAAAGCAGGACTAAACCAGGGAGAAAACCAGGACTAAAGCAAGACTAAACCAGGGAGAAAACCAGGACTAAACCAGGGAGAAAACCATGACTAAAGCAGGACTAAACCAGGGAGAAAACCAGGACTAAAGCAAGACTTATCCAGGGAGAAAACAAGGACTAAAGGTTTGTAATGTTTTGTAATGTTTGTATTTCCATAAGTTAGGAGCACCTCATCCGGATCTGGTGTTGACACTCCCTCTACTGGCGATGATTTATGAACTTTATTTGACCTCGCAAACAGGAGTCATGACACAAGCTATAAATAAGCAGAACGTCACTCCAGGTATGTTTTTAATGAGCGAACAATGTTATTTTTTTGTTTGCATATTATGTGTCAACGTACGATATATTCAAACTACCACCGATGTTCCACGTGACGGCTCGTTTAAAATAAATATAAATGAGACATGAATATAAACAAGTCGGTTCACCGGCATTTTGGCAGATTAGTCATAGCATTAGCGCTGATGTTCACACTCACACTTCATCCTAACACTCAGCTCTTTATTTAGATCCATGTGTGAACCGCTCCTCTGACACAAGTGACACAAACGCTCAAGATTTTTTTGTTCATTTAGTTTCTCAAAGCGGAACTCACTAAACCCAGATGCAAATAACCTGTTTTTCCTCTCTTCTCAATGACACACGGCCAAAAAGGATATTCTACAAGAGTTCAAACTCCTCATTTACAACTTCAAAATTAAAGCTAAACTGATTTTGAAAAGTGTATCCGTCCAACTCAATCCGAGCTGCCGTGCATTCACTTTCACGACTTTACACACACTTTTTCGGACACGAAATTTTAAACTCTTTTTTTGCGAGTTTGCGATCAATAATACAAAAAACAAAAAACAAAAGAAAATGTACTCATTTACAAGAAACGCTTTAAACTTAAGTAGAAAAAGCTTCAGTTGTAGTAATCTGGACTCAGTTTGAAAAAATAGACGTTTCTACTCTCATCCAAGAGTCATTGTCAATAAAAGAATTTAGATCGAGAACTCCGATATTAATACTGTTCTGTGGTAAGACCCGCCCATTGGGCGGAGCCTTCCTGAAGTAGAAAGAGTTGTTTGTTTCAACAGAAACTCCCCCCTTGTATCTACCGAGCTAGCCTATTCAGAATTTTAATGGCCTATTAGAATCCTCTTTGTCTTTGTGAGACCCTGGCTCAACCACCCTGAGTACCTGATTAGCATCTAAAATGTCCTGGTCCTGGTCCTCTACCTTTCCAGGGGTTCAGTATTCCATTATAGATACCAGGAAGATTGAATCTGAGCCCTCCATTTCTGTTTAAAGAAGGTCTTTCTTTTTTAACAAAAATAGCTTCCTTGACTCCTCTTTCAAACCATCTTTTCTCTCTGCTTAAAACCTTCACCTCACCGTCTTCAAACGAGTGATTAGAGGCTTCAAGATGGAGATGCACGGCGCTCTGTGGTCCTGAACTTGTATTTCTTCTGTGCTGATAAAGCCTCTTGTGCTTTAAACTTAAATTAATTTACTTAATCGATTAGTAACAATTCTCGTCCCACTATTTCACATTTTCATCACAAATTGATCGAGCTGTGGAGAGGTTAAACTGTACATAAACATCACAGGAAGAAATGTGGCTTCAGAATGTAAAAAATAAACAAAGTGCTTGAAGAATACGCATTTTAGATGAAGTTTAGGATTATCTTCTGAACACAGTTTATAAAAAGACGTCACTAAATCCAGAAACAAGTGGTAGTTTTAATAGCCCTGGTTTGGTTCTGGTTTAGTCTTGGTTTGACCCTGATTCAGACGAGTGTAAACCAGGAGCGTCCGGCTTTTTAACATATCGGATGGATAAACAGCTGTAACTGCCTCCGGATGATTCCCTGGAAACTAAAGCCGGATGACAGTTCATCTCTTCCTCTTCGTCGCTCTCTTTGTGCACGAGTGACAGGACTGAACTGAAAAGATGCAACGGAAAATATGAATCTAAACTAAAAATAAGTCGCCGGCATTAGCCACCGGAGCCTTTGGCCTTCAGATGTTCAAGTTATTTTCTGAGCAAACTGTCAATGTGTTTCCAAAGATCAGAGTTAAAGAGGAGAAGACGACGGCGATGGAAACGTGAGCAAACGAGTCAGGACACTTTTAGGTTTGGTCCTGCTTTAGATCTGGTTTAGTTCTGGTTTAGATCTAGTTCTTCACTCGTTCTTTAAGCCCAAGACTTCACGCTTTTACGACACTTTAAAAGACGTAGGGAACCGCAGCCTGTCGCCGCGGGTTTCGGACGATTTCTGACGATTGACAAGCGGATTAACCAATCAGAGAAACGCGAGGTCCGTTCATGTTAGAGACAAATATGCCAGGTAAATATAAATCTGGTTTAGATCTGGTTTAACCTTATTTAGTCCTGGTTTAGAACTGTTTGGACCTTGTATAATTCTGGTTCAGACTTCTAGTTTTGATTCTGATCTTGGTTAAACTTGCTTTGGCCCCATAAATCCTCTCTAGTTTGGTTCAGACAGATTTAGATGGTTTAGTTCTGGTTTAGACCTGGTTAAGACCTAGTTTAGACCTGGTTAAGACCTAGTTTAGACCTGGTTAAGACCTAGTTTAGACCTGATTAAGACCTAGTTTAGACCTGGTTAAGACCTAGTTTAGACCTGATTAAGACCTAGTTTAGACCTGGTTAAGACCTAGTTTAGACCTGGTTAAGACCTAGTTTAGACCTGATTAAGACCTAGTTTAGACCTGGGTTAGTCCTTGCTTAGCTCTGTTTTTTCTTCAGGTTTTGACATTTTAAAACAGATTTTGACAGATGTTGCCTTAGATCTTCCTGGTTCAATCTGGTTTTAGACCTGGTTTAGACATGAGTTTGAACTTGATTACACTTGGCATAAATCTCAATGTTTAGTTCATGTTTAGACTTGGTTTGGACCTGATACACACCTAACAAACCTGTGCAGAGGATAGATTTTAAAAAGCTGTGGTTTAGATCTAGTTTAAGGATCAGTGTAAACCAAAACTTCAACAAGAAATAAACCAGGACGGAAGTTTTTGTCTACTCTTGGTTTAGTCCCGGAGCCTAGTTTTGGATTAGCGTTCACACCTCTTTCACCGTAGTTCTGGTTCGAGCCAAGTTTAGTCCTGATTTAGAATTGTTTTAGTTGTTTTCTAGTCCTGATTAAAGTCTGCTCTAGTCCGGGTTTAATTACAAGTTTAGCTTCAAAGTTATCGTGGTGGATGTGCGAGTGCGAACGCGGCGTAAACCACTTTCCCTTCCCATTCCAGAATCAAACACAAATGAATAACGCAGCAATATTTCTGGCTTTTCGCTCCATTCATGATTTTTACATCATAAAAACCCTCAGATGTGGTCCACGCGGGTTTGTCTCCACCGAGAGGCCGTGTTGAGTTTGGTTCATTTACAAAGCACCAAAGCGCAGACTTGGAATGATAGTGAAACAAGTTTACTTAAGACCAAACAGCCTTTTTCTGTGACGTCTGAGAAACATGATGCGAGAAAGTGAAAAGATGCCACTAAAAGCACTGTTTTATTGCCTTTGTTCAATTACTCACACAAATAAGAAAGTTGACAATCCAAAAAACGATTCTTACAGTAATAAAAGGGTTCAGATTAAAGGGCCTGTACCCAATACTGCATGTGATGAAGTAAAATAGGTTTCGCCCCAGTTCAGATATATTATAAAAGCATCTGTTCAGGTGAAAATGAGACAACGGCGTATTCGCTGCACGTGATTCTAGAGCGTTTTATTCTCAGAGAAGCAGGAAGTGCCCCGTTAGCATGCTAATGTTTGTTAGCTTTGCAGTTGAGGCAAAACAAGGCGAGAGTTGTGAAAAACGCTTATATTCTTGAATATTTAGGATGATCAGAGGGAATTAGGTGAGTGAGCGATAAGTGTGGAGCTGTAAAGAGTTTAACGTTCTGTTTTTCACGTTTTCAGACCCAAAACAAAGCGAAATAATCAGGTACAGCGCCTCTAATGATCATTGAAAAGTGACCGTAGCCATAGATACCATGTTGTGCCTCTCCATTATACTCATTGATTACTCATTGATTGCTCATTAATACAAGAATGTATTGCCAAAAACACAATAGAACAACAACAGCTTAAACTCAAACTACAGCCGTAGTTCCCGGGTTCAACTCCCAAAAGCGAGTGGACTGTCAGTGTTGGGTTTAGTTTCTTGCTGTTTCTTTATGTAAAACCTGAAAACACGAGTTAAGCCTCTGAAATGCTCTTGGACGGGTTTAAAATGTGCACTTTTCACAGAATTCTACCATCAAAACTAAATATAAATGGCGAATCATCGTAATCCTCATCATCCTGCTGCATCGTAATTGCAAAAACTATCAGAGGAATTGCAATTACTGAATACCTGTCTTGTCCTGGTTTAGTCCTAGTCTAGTCCTGGTTTAGTCCTAGTTTAGTTCTGGTTTAGTCCTGGTCTAGTTCTAGTCTAGTCCTGGTTTAGTCCTGGTTTAGTCCTGGTTTAGTCCTGGTTTAGTCCCAGTTTTTTCAACCAAACAAAGTTCTACTACCGCTGCATGTATAGGAAACGCCGTCTCCTGCTTTTGCGTCCACACAGTTCCGTAAATGTCGGTAAACGTGTTAATAAATAGTGACAAAGGCGCCGCTGACGTTGGGTCCTGTCTTCCTGGCGGCGTGGCGGGGGTCTTCATGGTGGCATGGCGGGGGTCTTCATGGTGGCGGGGGTCTTCATGGCGGCGTGGGTCTTCATGGTGGCGTGGGTCTTCATGGTGGCGTGGCGGGGGTCTTCATGGCGGCGGGGGTCTTCCTGGCGGCGTGGGTCTTCATGGTGGCGTGGCGGGGGTCTTCATGGCGGCGTGGCGGGGGTCTTCATGGCGGCGTGGCGGGGGTCTTCATGGTGGCGTGGCGGGGGTCTTCATGGCGGCGGGGGTCTTCATGGTGGCGGGGGTCTTCATGGCGGCGTGGCGGGGGTCTTCATGGCGGCGTGGCGGGGGTCTTCCTGGTGGCGTGGTGGGGGTCTTCATGGTGGCGTGGCGGGGGTCTTCATGGCGGCGTGGCGGGGGTCTTCATGGCGGCGTGGCGGGGGTCTTCATGGCGGCGTGGCGGGGGTCTTCATGGCGGCGTGGCGGTGGTCTTCATGGTGGCGTGGCGGGGGTCTTCATGGTGGCGTGGCGGTGGTCTTCATGACGGCGTGGCGGGGGTCTTTATGGTGGCGTGGCGGTGGTCTTCATGGCGGCGTGGCGGGGGTCTTCATGGCGGCGTGGCGGGGGTCTTTATGGTGGCGTGGCGGTGGTCTTCATGGCGGCGTGGCGGGGGTCTTCATGGCGGCGTGGCGGGGGTCTTCATGGTGGCGTGGCGGGGGTCTTCATGGTGGCGTGGCGGTGGTCTTCATGGCGGCGTGGCGGGGGTCTTCATGGCGGCGTGGCGGTGGTCTTCATGGCGGCGTGGCGGTGGTCTTCATGGTGGCGTGGCGGGGGTCTTCCTGGCGGCGTGGCGGTGGTCTTCATGGCGGCGTGGCGGGGGTCTTTATGGTGGCGTGGCGGTGGTCTTCATGGCGGCGTGGCGGGGGTCTTCATGGCGGCGTGGCGGGGGTCTTCATGGCGGCGTGGCGGGGGTCTTCATGGCGGCGTGGCGGGGGTCTTCATGGTGGCGTGGCGGTGGTCTTCATGGTGGCGTGGCGGTGGTCTTCATGGTGGCGTGGCGGTGGTCTTCCTGGTGGCGTGGCGGTGGTCTTCATGGCGGCGTGGCGGGGGTCTTCATGGTGGCGTGGCGGTGGTCTTCATGGTGGCGTGGCGGTGGTCTTCATGGTGGCGTGGCGGTGGTCTTCACGGCGGCGTGGCGGGGGTCTTCATGGTGGCGTGGCGGTGGTCTTCATGGCGGCGTGGCGGGGGTCATCATGGCGGCGTGGCGGGGGTCTTCATGGCGGCGTGGCGGTGGTCTTCCTGGTGGCGTGGCGGTGGTCTTCATGGCGGCGTGGCGGGGGTCTTCATGGTGGTGTGGCGGTGGTCTTCATGGCGGCGTGGCGGGGGTCATCATGGCGGCGTGGCGGGGGTCTTCATGGCGGCGTGGCGGTGGTCTTCCTGGTGGCGTGGCGGTGGTCTTCATGGCGGCGTGGCGGGGGTCTTCATGGTGGCGTGGCGGTGGTCTTCATGGTGACGTGGCGGTGGTCTTCATGGCAGCGTGGCGGTGGTCTTCATGGCGGCGTGGCGGTGGTCTTCATGGCGGCGTGGCGGTGGTCTTCATGGCGGCGTGGCGGGGGTCTTCATGGCGGCGTGGCGGGGGTCTTCATGGCGGCGTGGCGGGGGTCTTCATGGCGGCGTGGCGGGGGTCTTCATGGCGGCGTGGCGGGGGTCTTCCTGGTGGCGTGGCGGGGGTCTTCATGGTGGCGTGGCGGGGGTCTTCATGGTGGCGTGGCGGTGGTCTTCATGGTGACGTGGCGGTGGTCTTCATGGTGGCGTGGCGGTGGTCTTCATGGCGGCGTGGCGGTGGTCTTCATGGCGGCGTGGCGGTGGTCTTCATGGCGGCGTGGCGGTGGTCTTCATGGTGACGTGGCGGTGGTCTTCATGGTGGCATGGCGGTGGTCTTCATGGCGGCGTGGCGGTGGTCTTCATGGCGGCGTGGCGGTGGTCTTCATGGCGGCGTGGCGGGGGTCTTCATGGTGGCGTGGCGGGGGTCTTCATGGCGGCGTGGCGGGGGTCTTCATGGCGGCGTGGCGGGGGTCTTCCTGGCGGCGTGGCGGTGGTCTTCATGGTGGCGTGGCGGGGGTCTTCATGGCGGCGTGGCGGTGGTCTTCATGGTGGCGTGGCGGGGGTCTTCATGGTGGCGTGGCGGGGGTCTTCATGGCGGCGTGGCGGGGGTCTTCATGGCGGCGTGGCGGGGGTCTTCATGGCGGCGTGGCGGGGGTCTTCATGGTGGCGTGGCGGTGGTCTTCCTGGTGGCGTGGCGGTGGTCTTCATGGCGGCGTGGCGGGGGTCTTCATGGTGGCGTGGCGGTGGTCTTCATGGTGGCGTGGCGGTGGTCTTCATGGTGGCGTGGCGGTGGTCTTCACGGCGGCGTGGCGGGGGTCTTCATGGTGGCGTGGCGGGGGTCTTCATGGTGGCGTGGCGGGGGTCTTCATGGCGGCGTGGCGGGGGTCTTCCTGGTGGGCGCCACACTATAATTACCACCGCCTGCTGAAAAGGCACTGAGCTGGTTTAGCACGTCTTACTCTTGACGTGGAACCACCAGCACATGTTAAATAAAGAAAAAATAAATCGCTCGAGTAGTGCTCGAAACGGATTCACGAATGAACAGAAACTAAAGCAAACCGTAGTATAAACATGAGGTATTGTGAGTATTTCTGAATAGTAACATACAGCGTTTTTTGTCATTGTTAGACATGTGTATGTTATTTTATGTTTTTGGTGAAGAGTTTAGTCCTGGTTTCAGTCCTTGTTCAACCCCGTCTCCAGAAAAAAGGTTAAAACATTCAAATAAGTTCTCTCTTTATTTTATAAAGGAAATGGCCTATTTGACCTCATTTGTTTGTCCTTTTTCTTTCATTTTTAAAAAGGACAAACATAAAACACAGAACGCAACACGGCCAGAGAGCGAAAATCTGATAAAAAGACACAATCAGACATCAGCCAAACACAAAAGTCCCATTTGGCCCAAAGTCTGTCAAATTTGTCCATTTCAAAACAAAGTCTGAATGTGACTTTTCCCATGTGTCTGACGTCTGTTGTGTCCAGTCCTTGGGCGTTGGTGAGGTTTGTGTCCTATGGTCCTACATTCCAAAGGTATTTGTTTATTGTGTCCATGGCAGGAGTTTTGAGGCCCAAATACACAGTTCTAACATTGAGTTGTGGTCTAAATTGTATTTTCCACCATAAATATAATTCACTTGAAATAAGATTAAACGTTCTGTCAAATCTCTTGAACTCTGAACCTGCAGCTCATGTGGTCCTCGGGAATTTGCAAAAATGTTTTTCCCAGTTTCACATGAACGCTCTCACAAGGAAAAGACAGGAAAAACATCTGCGCTCTTTGGCTAAACTTTACAACATTTAGGGATTTACTGTCAGTCGTCCATAAATAAAAGCAACATATTTGTGCAAAAAGACCCGACATTATACTATTTAATTAAGATGTAATGTTAACTGGCTAAAGTAAAAATAGTAGGATGTTTCCAAAACAAATGACTAGCTAACGTTTAGCTTTGGAAACAGCTAACGACAAGTAAACTTACTGGTTATCTTTATTAAACGCTGTTAAAGAGCGGACTCTGTGAATTTATTACTGGTCACATGAAAATCACGACTTTCCGAGATAAAAACAAACAAAGCAAACAACTCATCACTTCCACTTCTCATTTCAGGATCCCATGTCTAACCAGGAAGTGCAGTAGTTATAAACGTCACCAAAACTGTCAAACTGGCAAAAAGGCACTAAATATAATCATGAACATGCACTTTAAGTAGAAGTAAATGCATTATGCATGTTTACACTAATTCAGTCCTGATAAAGTCAGGGCTTAGTGCTGGTTTAGTCCCAGGAAAGTCCAGGTCTGGATTTCCTTTTGATGAGTTAGTCCTGCTTTAGACTTGGTTTAGTCCTGGTTTAGTCCTGGTTCAGAACTGGTTCAGCCCTGGTTTAGTCCTGGTTCAGCACTGGTTTAGTCCTGGTTTAGTCCTGGTTTAGTCCTGGTTTAGCACTGGTTTAGTCCTGGTTTAGTCCTGGTTCAGCACTGGTTTAGTCCTGGTTTAGTCCTGGTTCAGCCCTGGTTTAGTCCTGGTTTAGTCCTGGTTTAGTCCTGGTTTAGTCCTGGTTTAGTCCTGGTTTAGTCCTGGTTCAGCACTGGTTCAGCACTGGTTTAGTCCTGGTTTAGTCCTGGTTTAGTCCTGGTTCAGCACTGGTTTAGTCCTGGTTCAGCACTGGTTTAGTCCTGGTTTAGTCCTGGTTCAGCACTGGTTTAGTCCTGGTTCAGAACTGGTTTAGTCCTGGTTTAGTCCTGGTTCAGCACTGGTTTAGTCCTGGTTTAGTCCTGGTTCAGCACTGGTTTAGTCCTGGTTCAGCACTGGTTTAGTACTGGTTTAGTCCTGGTTCAGCACTGGTTTAGTCCTGGTTTAGTCCTGGTTCAGCACTGGTTTAGTCCTGGTTTAGCACTGGTTTAGTCCTGGTTTAGTCCTGGTTTAGTCCTGGTTCAGCACTGGTTTAGTCCTGGTTTAGTCCTGGTTCAGCACTGGTTTAGTCCTGGTTTAGCACTGGTTTAGTCCTGGTTTAGTCCTGGTTCAGCCCTGATTTAGCAGTGATTTTACCATGTTTATTTTGAGTTTAGAGGGTTTATCCCTAGTTTCGACCTGATTCCATGTGTTTTCTCACATGAACAACGTTTACAATTCATTCCTCGTGTTTCGGCTCCTATAGCGATTTCCTTGTTGCTCAAAATAACAATAGAGAGAAATCAAATCCAACAAATTCAATAAAGGAGCAATATTCCGGCCCATATGCAAACATGGCCTGTAATAAAGCTGGTGCGAGCTGCTAGTATTCTGATCTATTCTTATATTTAGTTCAGACTGAAACTGCAATAAATCTTCCTGAGTTCACAATGAGAAATACAGTATTTACACTAGAGCAGAGAAAACAAACAAGAACATGTACAAAGGTGGTAGTCCTAGTAATGGTAGCAGTAGAAATGGTAATAGTAGTAGTAGTAGTAGTAGTAGTAGTAGTAGTCATGATACACATGGCAAGAGGAGCAGTAGTAATATATGAGCAGTGTTGGGATGTACTGAAATCAGAATATAATGTTGTGTAACTGTATTCTGGTACAGCTATTTCATTGAGAACACAGTTAAAATCTGAATCATAAATGGAAATAATTCCTCATGTAATAAAAACTTCAAACAATGGAAAACGTTGCTCTTTTGAGTGCATGTGCGAGTTTTCCTCCTCTAACTAGTAATAAATACATTTCTAACAAACAATGAAACACAAAGAACCGTTTTAACACCACGTTGTATTTGTACAAGTAATATAACGCGACTGAAAGTATTCAAAGTATTCAGTGTACAGTACTCTGATTGGACCAAGTACCAGAATATGTTACACAATAGAGTTGAATGCAGGTATTCATTATTCTGTAAGTAAATAAATGTTTTAAGTATTGTCCCCAGCACTAAATATCAGTCATAACAGTGGTAGAATATGGTGTATGTCTGATAACAGTCACAATAGTAGTAGTTGTAGTAGTAATAGTAGATAGTTATATATTAGTGGTAATAGTAGAAATCACTTGCTAGTCTCTGTTGGTGCCTAAAAATATTTGATGTACACACTTCTACTAAAACATAAACCATATTCTTCTCAAACTAAGATATAAATCTCAGTTCCATCCTCGGTCGTCAGAGGTTTTTTAGGACAATTTGGTTTCCGTTGTAACTACAGAGAGTTCCCTGTAACCAAGTGTGAAAAAAGGATCTATACTGGGGGAATTAAACACAATCAGTAAGTCAGAAGCGCAGACTCAAGATTGAAAAGGTAAAATCACGCGACATTGTTGGTGTTGCGCTGGTGCGTAATTGCGCGTAAAACCCGACATTTTCCTCACGTTACACTTCTACGTCCCAGCGTTAGTTCCACGTTATAATTATCTCCCTGTTATATCCACACAAATGAACACGGCCAACAGATTGCGACAGGTTTCTATCAATGGTATTTCAATAAGAAATCACACACACACAAAAACCGACGTCGCGTTCGGATTTGCGGCTGTGCGTAACTGTGCGTAAAACCGTAGGTGGACGCGTCGAGTGTCACGCTACAACAGCTCAACTCCTCAGAAGACATTATAGTAGGTGGATACTGGGCTCGTTGTCATGTTTCACAAAAGCCCAGCACACACACACATACAACCGCCATTCGTGCTTAAAACGATTCACATTCTAACGCGTCCTAACACACAGCTCACACTTTTACAGGCTCAGAGGCAGTGGGATGGAAGAGGTTGCCATGAGGACCACACTTCGGCTCCATCGCGTGAAAACACCGTTAGTGCTGAAAGGAAAGCGCAACAGAATCAATGCTGTCAAAACAATCAGTGCGTAAAACGTTGGGCAATGGCTGCTCTGGACCCGCGCGCGACTCGGGACGCTCCGGTGACAGTGAGCGGCACAGTCTGGTGTCTGGTGCCACCAAAGCCACACACGGCATCTCCCACAGAGTCTGCACTGCACACGGGACACGCGCGGGACACTTGCATCGGAGTCATCTGTGCGTAAACGGCACGCCGCACGGTCCCACACACACAGTGGGAAAAACACCCCCCACAGCCCGGGCCAAAGACGCTCGCGGGCTCGTGTCCTGTCCCCCCCGCGCGCGCGTGTGTGTGGAAACTTACCGCAGTCCTCGCACAGAACCCGCTCCACGTCCTTCTTCAGCTCGGGCTCGCTGGCGTCCACGGGCGCGTACGAAGCCTTGAAGACCAGCGGCTCGCCAGTGGGGTCCATGAAAAAGATGTAGCGGTGGTCCTTCTCCACGGGGGTGCACGGGGCCTCGGAGCCGAAGTCCCCCACGGTGACGAGCTGCTCCCGCTCTAGGCCGCCGCTGTTGACGGGCCACACGTCCAGCACTCTGACATTCACGCTGTAGGGCTCCCGGGACGAGGCGTTCTTGTCGGGGAAGAAGAAGGAGCTCACCTCGCCCTCGATCACCACGGCCGCGCGGTACGCCTGGTCCTGGAGCGAGTTGAGGCTCGGGGCGTAGCAGGCGAACGAGACCCCGATGACCAGCATGGAGAAGTGCACCGGGTCGAGCCTCATGCCGTTAGCCGGTGCTGCGCTGCTGCGGTGGCGGTGCTGCTGCTGCTGCGGGGCTGGAGTCGGGACGGAGATGCAGACCGAGCGACAGTGTCCATGCCATCCCCGTGAACGAGCGGCGACCGGCCTCCGCTGGGGGACACGCACCGCACGCACGCCTCTATGCACCGCCGACAGCCCGCGTGCTCAAAAACGCTGCATTCTCCGCGTAGCTATGTCCCGGCCGTTTGGTCTCTCCCCTTTTCCCCCCAACTCGTAAATTAGCCTCGTCTATATCCACGGCGCGAGGCTCTCTCTCTTTCCTCTGAGCTAATAGGCTGCTAACATCGCATGGGTGGGCGCTCCGTGGAAAAGGGAAAAAAGGGGGGAATCAAAAGCGGCACAAGTGGGAGAAAAAAAAAAGGAAAAAGGCAAAAACGCAAGGTCGGCTCGTTTATCCACTTATGTCGATGTCGGAGCGCTGCCCTGTGAAGCCCGAGCGCGGGAGAAGCGGCGGTGACGGTGGAGGAGGCTGAGGATGCTGAGGATGCTGAGGATGCTGAGGATGCTGAGGGGAGGATACAGCGGTAGCAGCAGCAGCATCAGAGGGAGCAGTATCCGGTGTGAGGCGATGCAACAGTATCCCCGCGTCCCCCGCGCCCCTCATCCCGCCGAGCGAGGGCTTACGTGCGCAAACATCGGCGGCCCGGTCAGTCCTCAGCTCCTGCGCCAATGACCCAGGCACAGGCGGCGCACGGGGCGGCACACGCGCGGCAGAGGTGGCGGCACGGGCACCTGACAACGCCACCGGCTCGTGTGCGCGCGCCAAAGCCCAAATCCGCGGCCGCACTGCACCGATACGCGGCGGACTGTACACTGAAAAAAAAAAAGAAGCCAAGCCCAGTCAGGACCGAGAGACGGCACGAGGCTCACGGGCAATGGGCGCCGCACGCACGCACTCACGCACGCACGCACTCACGCACGCACGCACGCACTCACGCACGCACGCACGCACTCACGCACTCACGCACACACACACTGTTCACACAGAGCTGTTGCGATGACTAACGCTGCGAAATTCTCTCAATGGGCTCCTAAACATGGCGAGTGTAGCTGGAGATGGCCCCAGTCCTCATGTTCACCTCCCGCCGCCCCGCAGCCGCTCTTTGCCGCGCGGGGCCATTGCAGCACGGGCCTCGGGACGCGCGCCACTTTAAAAAAGGGACGAGATCGATTATTTTCCCACTTTTGTACAATCAGATATCAGCAGGAGTGAGGAAGGAGCAAATGAGATCGATATCGATACTCTGATATGGCATAAGCTGCGGGTTATGGCACATTTCACATGTTCACAGTTCATGTCGACGCTGTCACTAATTATTGTTTTTAGTAGTCAACTTTCAGCAAGATTTTTGATTTGTCGACTGGTCAAACAATTATTTCTTGTACATTGAGTTTTGAAATATATTTTTATCCGATAAACCTTAAAATATGGTGAATGGAATTGCATGTTTATGAATAAAGTGCATTATTGAAGAAAATCACTGTGGTTTACTGAGTTGAGTAAAAATAATCTGATCACTTTGCTCTAACAACATAATCCATTATATTATGAATTGGGATGCACACATGCTTCATAACCAGAAAAAGGCACATTTAGCATTTTTTTGTATTTATAGTGCTAAATTATTTTGCCTAACAATCTGCAAATAAATAAATAAATCTGTTTTTAGCATTGTAAAACTAATGGAATTATTTTACCCCTTTTTCTTTCCCTTATATACCATAATTGCATAATTTGAACGTTTTCTCAGCACTGTTAAAACATGAAGCAAACCGTCAGCTTTTTACAAGTTTAGCAGTGATATAATCGACATTTACTGCATTGTATTGTACAAAATTCAAGCAGTGATCAAATGCAATAAACTGTATAACAATTTGAAGGTTAAGATCACGACGTCACCACTATATCTATAAATAAAGGATAACTTACAAAACAGAACATAAAAAACTTTGAATCTTTCCATTGTTATAATAAACTTAAGACTTAAAAGTCCTTTCAACAGTCACATTTGGTGTTGAGTAATGACGCTTTCTGTTTCCATGGCGACAGAGAAAACTTGAACTGTATGTTTCCCCCCCCCCCCCCCAAAAGAGTGCATTGTAAAAGTAGCACTTTGTGACTAAATGAGACCTCTGCGCTTTGTAAGAGTCGAAAGCAGCGCTCTGATTGGCCGAGTTTGGGAGGTCAATCCCAGCTTCAGTTTACCATCTGAAAACTTTGTTCTGAAGCCCTGAACTCGGCTGAAGACAAATACACGTGAAAGAGTTTGAGAGCGCTATGGATGAGTTACAAAGGTATTTAAACCTATTTCATACTATCGTGGTTTGATAATTGGGTAACCGAGCTTCAATTAGCTTCATTACAGCGGAACCAAAGACTTCATTCATAATTAACAGGTTTATTAAGTCTTAATAACTACTTGATTAAGGGAATATGGAATTTTACTTCTCTCATTCTAACACACTTTAAAGATGTGTTTAAACGTGCATCAGAATATCCTCACAAAGAATTCCTCGATCAGCATTCACCTCTTCTTTTGTGTCATCTTCGCCCTTCGTCTTGGGTTCGACCTGAAACACGAGAACAAGGTCAATTAAAACATGAAAAATGTTCTATGAAGGGCCACATCTTGATGAGGTGAAGAGAAAAATTGCAGGACGTTGATTAAAATGGTCAGGTTTTCAGAAACGATACCAAACCTCGTTGTTAAAGGCAAAGGAAAATCTAGTTGTAAAACATTTAAAATCCGGAATTATATTTATTCATTTACTAACATTTTACACTAATACTCTGGCATTATGTTCTGTTTATAATATGACATCTTCCCCAATCAACTAAATCTCAGGTAAAAATAGCTGCTGAAATGCAATGATACGTGTCGTATTTTATAACGTCACTATTATGTAGCTTTTATTTTGTAGCAAACAGGATCATTTACTTCCTGTTGGTGCAATAGCGTCTGCGGCTGACTAAAGTAACGGTCAGTGCGTTGATTATGCGACTAAAAGTGGGCGTGGCACTGAAAAAACCCTTAAAAAGATTCAGATTTAGCCAAAAGACTACTGTGTGCGGGGAAGTAACATGTTATAAGTGAAAAGGCAAATGAAACGACTAAAGGTCCCAGTGGAGTCACATCTGACATAAGAAAGATCGAGTGAAATGATATCAACCTTAAATAAGTGCGATGTTATTATTATCCTTGTCTTCGATTTGGAGAAGTGTTAAAACATATTAAAACAATGAAGTTTGCCACAGCCCCAACTTTGTGATGAGGTATTTTTACTAGAAGCAACTTGCATTTAACGTTTAAATATACTGTGGAACATTTAAATATACTGTGGAACATTTAACTATACTGTGGAACATTTAACCATACTGGAACATTTAAATATACTGTGGAACATTTAACTATACTGGAACATTTAAATATACTGTGGAACATTTAACTATACTGGAACATTTAAATATACTGTGGAACATTTAAATATACTGTGGAACATTTAAATATACTGTGGAACATTTAAATATACTGTGGAACATTTAAATATACTGTGGAACATTTAAATATACTGTGGAACATTTAACTATACTGGAACATTTAAATATACTGTGGAACATTTAAATATACTGGAACATTTAACTATACTGGAACATTTAACTATACTGTGGAACATTTAACTATACTGGAACATTTAAATATACTGTGGAACATTTAAATATACTGTGGAACATTTAAATATACTGTGGAACATTTAAATATACTATGGAACATTTAAATATACTGTGGAACATTTAAATATACTGTGGAACATTTAAATATATTGTGGAACATTTAGATATACTGTGGAACATTTAAATATACTGTGGAACATTTAACTATACTGTGGAACATTTAAATATACTGTGGAACATTTAACTATACTGTGGAACTTTTAAATATACTGTGGAACATTTAACTATACTGGAACATTTAACTATACTGGAACATTTAAATATACTGTGGAACATTTAAATATACTGTGGAACATTTAAATATACTGTGGAACATTTAACTATACTGGAACATTTAAATATACTGTGGAACATTTAAATATACTGGAACATTTAACTATACTGGAACATTTAACTATACTGGAACATTTAAATATACTGTGGAACATTTAAATATACTGTGGAACATTTAACTATACTGTGGAACATTTAACTATACTGGAACATTTAAATATACTGTGGAACATTTAACTATACTGGAACATTTAAATATACTGTGGAACATTTAACTATACTGGAACATTTAACTATACTGGAACATTTAAATATACTGTGGAACATTTAACTATACTGGAACATTTAACTATACTGGAACATTTAAATATACTGTGGAACATTTAACTATACTGTGGAACATTTAACTATACTGGAACATTTAAATATACTGTGGAACATTTAACTATACTGGAACATTTAAATATACTGTGGAACATTTAACTATACTGTGGAACATTTAACTATACTGGAACATTTAAATATACTGTGGAACATTTAAATATACTGTGGAACATTTAACTATACTGGAACATTTAACTATACTGTGGAACATTTAAATATACTGTGGAACATTTAAATATACTGTGGAACATTTAAATATACTGTGGAACATTTAAATATACTGTGGAACATTTAAATATACTGTGGAACATTTAAATATACTGTGGAACATTTAACTATACTGGAACATTTAAATATACTGTGGAACATTTAAATATACTGGAACATTTAACTATACTGGAACATTTAACTATACTGTGGAACATTTAACTATACTGGAACATTTAAATATACTGTGGAACATTTAAATATACTGTGGAACATTTAAATATACTGTGGAACATTTAAATATACTGTGGAACATTTAAATATACTGTGGAACATTTAAATATATTGTGGAACATTTAGATATACTGTGGAACATTTAACTATACTGTGGAACATTTAAATATACTGTGGAACATTTAACTATACTGGAACATTTAACTATACTGGAACATTTAACTATACTGTGGAACATTTAACTATACTGTGGAACATTTAACTATACTGTGGAACATTTAACTATACTGTGTAATATTTAAATATACTGTGGAACATTTAAATATACTGTGGAACATTTAAATATACTGTGGAACATTTAACCATACTGGAACATTTAAATATACTGTGGAACATTTAAATATACTGTGGAACATTTAAATATATTGTGGAACATTTAGATATACTGTGGAACATTTAACTATACTGTGGAACATTTAAATATACTGTGGAACATTTAACTATACTGTGGAACATTTAACTATACTGTGGAACATTTAACTATACTGTGGAACATTTAACTATACTGTGTAATATTTAAATATACTGTGGAACATTTAAATATACTGTGGAACATTTAAATATACTGTGGAACATTTAACTATACTGGAACATTTAAATATACTGTGGAACATTTAAATATACTGTGGAACATTTAAATATACTGTGGAACATTTAAATATACTATGGAACATTTAAATATACTGTGGAACATTTAAATATACTGTGGAACATTTAAATATATTGTGGAACATTTAGATATACTGTGGAACATTTAAATATATTGTGGAACATTTAAATATACTGTGGAACATTTAACTATACTGTGGAACATTTAACTATACTGTGGAACATTTAACTATACTGTGGAACATTTAACTATACTGTGGAACATTTAACTATACTGTGGAACATTTAACTATACTGTGTAATATTTAAATATACTGTGGAACATTTAAATATACTGTGGAACATTTAACTATACTGTGGAACATTTAACTATACTGTGGAACATTTAACTATACTGTGTAATATTTAAATATACTGTGGAACATTTAAATATACTGTGGAACATTTAAATATACTGTGGAACATTTAACTATACTGGAACATTTAAATATACTGTGGAACATTTAACTATACTGGAACATTTAAATATACTGTGGAACATTTAACTATACTGGAACATTTAACTATACTGTGGAACATTTAAATATACTGTGGAACATTTAAATATACTGTGGAACATTTAACTATACTGTGGAACATTTAAATATACTGTGGAACATTTAACTATACTGGAACATTTAACTATACTGTGGAACATTTAAATATACTGTGGAACATTTAAATATACTGTGGAACATTTAACTATACTGTGGAACATTTAAATATACTGTGGAACATTTAAATATACTGTGGAACATTTAACTATACTGTGGAACATTTAAATATACTGTGGAACATTTAAATATACTGTGGAACATTTAACTATACTGTGGAACATTTAAATATACTGTGGAACATTTAAATATACTGTGGAACATTTAAATATACTGTGGAACATTTAACTATACTGGAACATTTAACTATACTGGAACATTTAAATATACTGTGAAACATTTAACTATACTGTGGAACATTTAAATATACTGTGGAACATTTAAATATACTGTGGAACATTTAACTATACTGTGGAACATTTAAATATACTGTGGAACATTTAACTATACTGGAACATTTAAATATACTGTGGAACATTTAAATATACTGGAACATTTAACTATACTGGAACATTTAACTATACTGTGGAACATTTAACTATACTGGAACATTTAACTATACTGTGGAACATTTAAATATACTGTGGAACTTTTAAATATACTGTGGAACATTTAACTATACTGTGGAACATTTAACTATACTGGAACATTTAACTATACTGGAACATTTAAATATACTGTGGAACATTTAAATATACTGTGGAACATTTAACTATACTGGAACATTTAACTATACTGTGGAACATTTAACTATACTGGAACATTTAACTATACTGTGGAACATTTAAATATACTGTGGAACTTTTAAATATACTGTGGAACATTTAACTATACTGTGGAACATTTAACTATACTGGAACATTTAAATATACTGTGGAACATTTAAATATACTGTGGAACATTTAAATATACTGTGGAACATTTAAATATACTGTGGAACATTTAAATATACTGTGGAACATTTAAATATACTGTGGAACATTTAACTATACTGTGGAACATTTAAATATACTGTGGAACATTTAAATATACTGTGGAACATTTAAATATACTGTGGAACGTTTAAATATACTGTGGAACATTTAAATATACTGTGGAACATTGAACTATACTGGAACATTTAACTATACTGTGGAACATTTAAATATACTGTGGAACATTTAACTATACTGGAACATTTAACTATACTGTGGAACATTTAAATATACTGTGGGACATTTAAATATACTGTGGGACATTTAAATATACTGTGGAACATTGAACTATACTGGAACATTTAACTATACTGTGGAACATTGAACTATACTGGAACATTTAACTATACTGTGGAACATTTAACCATACTGGAACATTTAAATATACTGTGGAACATTTAAATATACCGTGGAACATTTAAATATCTAAGTAACAAGTCTCTTCCCCTTCTCTTCCTACTTTCTGTGCACTGTAAACCTGCACAAAAAGTTTAAACTAACAATGAAATTTATAATAAAACATAATCATTCACATTGATTTACTTATTTAGGATTTACCTTTTGGAGCCACAGTGTCCAAGTCATTTCTGTTGCGGCTCAGTGCAGTTTGTCTAAATCTGAGAATTAATTAAAACATATTTCTTAACGAAAGCAGTGTTGTAAATGTACTAAAAAGGTTCCTACTCGAAAGCACCTGCCCCTGAACTGCAGCCAAGACATTCCCCAAATGTCAAACTAAATCCCACACACATTACTTTTACCTTCAGTTCGATATTTCAACGAACAAAGTGTGTTCTGAAAGGGTTGTGAGGCTCCAGGAAGTCTTCAGGAAGTCCCTAAAGTCCTGCAGGCCAAAGGGGCGCCGCCGCTGTCCGTGGTGCTGAAACAAAGAAGACGCATTTACGCTTCCAATGAAGTGTCCTGCAACTGCAGCTCGTCCCACATCATTTACAAGAAACAAAAAACATTTAAAAAGTCCACACCAAAAGTTGTGTTGTGAATATTGTCTATAACAGGGATAATTGTGCTCTCAAATGCGTAGCTTTTGGTTTATTCTCAAAACTGTTGCCGTCTTGTAATAAACAAACTACTTAAGAAATGTTATTGTTCAAACCTTAGAGGCATTTGTTTTTCCTCCTGCAGCTTAAGTAGATCTTTTGAGAGTTTCTTTCACTTCGACTCGTTCTTCTTTACATTTCGTTCAATGAAACTGTAGCTTTTATCGTTTGGATTGGTTTGAAATGAAATACTCGTGCTCCAGACCACGTAGTGAACAGTTGCATCATTTCACTCAAACGTGGAAGTCTGATTCAGCATTAGTGTTTCTGCATTTACCACATTTCACCACTTGAGGGCCACAGAGAGCACACAGTATAACAATATTAAATTGATCTTGAATCGGCCATTCATATTGTACAATCTATTGTATTCATTTATTGATTTGTATTATTTATTAGTATTCATTTAGTTTGTTGACTTTCTTAAAAAAACATTTTAGGTTTCATTTTAGGTTTTATTCTGTTTTAAATACGTTTTTTTAAATGACAGATCTTATCAAAATTGTATTGTTTGCTAAACGTATTAAATTGTAAATAGGGAAAAAATCGGATATACTAATCATATTTTGAAATAAAAAAAACATATTACGCTTTTTCTATCACTTAATAATAATAAGAACATATATAGATCATTCTTTTACATTTTGTTAATTGTAAAGCGCAGTATTGACCTAAAACAACTTCATGAATCACTTAAAATACGACTTTGTGCGAATGAATGATGATGAACACATTTATTAGAGGGGTAAAAGCTGATGAAAGTAGAGTTTTGATCAGGTCTCTTTTAAGAACATGCAGTGACAAAGATGAAGTTAATGGCAGCAGTGTTTCAGACTCTTGGATCCTCCTTTGGTCCAGAGACTGGGCTGGGCACCTGAGCTGTCCATGGTGCTGGAATACAACAAAGACAGGGAAGCCCCTTCATGTAGTGTTTATGTAAATGTATGTCACAGTCACATTCTGTAATGCTGACCAAAACTGCACAGATTAAACCTGTCAAAACGCAAGCAACAAATGTCTGTTTGAAACATCAGTTTTTCAGCCTAAATGAGGTCAAAAGGAAATAAAGTAGTAAAAGTGTTCATAACTAAAGCAAGCTGCCTGGAATGATTCACTTTTAGTATGATAATTAACTACTACAAACTACGTTTTTAATGGGAATGGTTTTTATGTTTGTTTCTTTTGGGTTTGACTTAGTGATATAAAGCTGAGAGTCAGTGACATAAAGCTGAGAGTCAGTGATATAAAGCTGAGAGTCAGTGACATAAAGCTCGAGAGTCAGTGACATAAAGCTGAGAGTCAGTGATATAAAGCTGAGAGTCAGTGACATAAAGCTCGAGAGTCAGTGACATAAAGCTCGAGAGTCAGTGACATAAAGCTGAGAGTCAGTGACATAAAGCTCGAGAGTCAGTGACATAAAGCTGAGAGTCAGTGACATAAAGCTGAGAGTCAGTGACATAAAGCTGAGAGTCAGTGTCATAAAGCTGAGAGTCAGTGACATAAAGCTGAGAGTCAGTGACATAAAGCTGAGAGTCAGTGACATAAAGCTGAGAGTCAGTGACATAAAGCTGAGAGTCAGTGACATAAAGCTGAGAGTCAGTGACATAAAGCTGAGAGTCAGTGACATAAAGCTGAGAGTCAGTGACATAAAGCTGAGAGTCAGTGAACGCAGCATGATGCAATTTGTAATGAAGTTGGCAACGCAGTGACTGACACCAATAAAAATAAAACGATGTTATAACAATGTTTTTACAATGGCGGCACTGACACGTTTATAACACGTGTTTTAAAGCTCTCACTTTCAGTCTCACTTTAACTTTCATTTCTGATGCGCCACGAGCAGAAGTGAAACACAGTTTCTCAGGCTTCTCCACGGATCTGCTCCGTGAGCCGCTCCACGGATCTGCTCCGTGAGCCGCTCCATGAGCCGCTCTGTAGGAGCTGCTCGCTGCTGAACGCAGCTCAGTGCAGGCTCACGTGGGAGGACCGCCGCATCACACCAGCACCGACGGTTTCATATTTTCCTCTGCTCTCGCGCGTTCTCGCGTGTTCTCGCGAGACAGCGGTGTGTTTGACACAGTCGAGGTTGCAGAGGCAGGAGACGGTGGAAGGTAAAGCAGGGAGGCAGCATCATGGCGGACAGAGACAGTGGCAGTGACCACGGAGGGCCTCCCGCAGGCCCGCTGCCTCCGGGGGCGATGGGCGGCCTGTCTCGTCTGCAGCACGACACCGAGGAGCTCGCGTCGAAGCGCGTCGACATCCAGAACAAGCGCTTCTACCTGGACGTGAAGCAGAACGTCAAAGGCCGCTTCCTGAAGATAGCCGAGGTCGGCGCGGGGGGAAACAAGAGCCGCCTGACGCTGTCCATGTCGGTGGCCGTGGAGTTCCGTGATTACCTCGGGGACTTTATCGAGCACTACGCCCAGCTGGGCCCGTCCAACCCGGACCTGGTGCAGGACGAGCCGCGGCGCGCGCTCAAGAGCGAGTTCCTGGTGCGGGAGAACCGTAAATACTACATGGACCTGAAGGAGAACCAGAGGGGGCGGTTCCTGAGGATCCGGCAGACCGTTAACCGGGGGCCGGGGCTCGGCAGCGCACAGGGCCAAACCATCGCGCTCCCGGCGCAGGGGCTCATCGAGTTCCGCGACGCTTTGGCCAAACTCATCGACGACTACGGCGTGGACGAGGACCCGGCGGAGCTGCCGGAGGGCACGTCTCTCACCGTGGACAACAAGCGCTTCTTCTTTGACGTGGGCTCCAACAAGTACGGCGTGTTCATGCGGGTCAGCGAGGTGAAGCCCACCTACCGGAACTCCATCACGGTGCCCTGCAAGGTCTGGTCCAAATTCGGCCACACGTTCAGTAAGTACGCGGAGGAGATGCGGAAGATCCAGGAGCGGAGTCGAGAGAAGCGGGCCTCGGATCTGATGCCGGAGAGTCACGGCGGCGGCGGCGGCGGCGGCGGCGACGAGGGCGAGGACGACTGACCACGAGCTCCGAGCACGGATCAAACGGACTCAAAGTGACTTTGTAAAATAGAGATGTTGAAGGGAATCACCCACACAACCTCCACGGACAGACCGCTGTCTCCTCGTCATTACCGGATGTCTCCCACAACCCGCACTCACAATGAGCCGCTGCTAACGGAACTGTAAGATACGAACTGTTTCTACTTGATTTACTGACAATGACCAGAGTGTTTCTATCTCTATCCAACAGATTTTGCACACATCAAAGCTATTTGGGAAAGTGTAAGGTTTTAAAGGGGTAGAACCCAAGAATGAATTTAAACAAACCAGAGTCTATTATATAAATATAGAACAAATATTTCACATCAGCACAACGAGAAGAGTATAATATGGACTAAATGAAACCAAATGTGACATGAGAGGTGTGAGGTGCAGAGGCTGCAGCCTGTAGCATGCTGCGGGCTCATCAACTACTTTAATTTGACCTTAGCCTGAGAGCTTCACGCATTTAGATGAAGAGCCTTCTGCCTCGGACAGGACAACGTCTCAAGTTATTAAATATCAGCCCTTTGCACCATGTCCGTATAAACCTAATGAAAAAAAAGTGCTAACTTAGATGTACTAATTATGATTTTGTGAATCAGCTGTAAAAAAAAAAAGATCCTTATTAAGATGCCCACGTTTTCTGTGGGTTTTTCTGTTTTGTTTGTTCCTAGGGGTCCTAGGGGGTGGGTCCTGGGGGGGAGGGTCCTTGGGAGGGGGAGGTTCCAGGGGGGCGGGTGGGGGGGTTCCTGGGGGGAGGGGGGTGAATCCAAACTGAGGTGAGACGGCGGCGCAGCGGCATCCTCGTCATTACGACCTGTGCCTTATTCTCACTCGTTTACGGCTCACGAGGTCCTCTGGGTCAGTGCTGCAGGGCTTCAGCAGCAGTTCAACACCAACTGCCCCAGACCCGCTCTGCCAGAGCTGCCCTGGGGCAGACTGCCCTGAGCGCGGGACTCCAGGAGGGTCTCAGATTCACATGGACAGGATACGGGTGGCTTTGCACATATGCACCAAGATGTGAAACAAAGCAACAAGGAGAGGTTTGAGTGAGGTTCATGTCCTGAGCGGAGCAGGCTCTTTATGGTGCTAACGCCCCGAGAGCAAACGGGGCCTCACCACGTTTCATTACTTTGATCAGAGCTTTTCTTAAGTCCAAAACACGTCGCTCGACTCCCGACGAGATGAGCACCTTTCATTTAGTGTGCAATATTGCTTCGGCACTGCATCTGTGTGTACAGGAACGGACTTGTACAGGCTTTTGATGGGGGCCGTCCGAAAGCACGAGGAGGAGTGGAACTGTGAACTGTTCAACACTTTAGTCCAGATCAGGACCCGGATCAGGACCGGTCTCTCCTGGGAGACTTTGTGGACTTGGTGCCGTGTGTTTGGGGCAGAGGAGCCGGGACACGTCTGTTTGGCGTTTGGCGCAGATGGTTTAAGTTTACTAAAATAAGGACCATCTTTGTTTTTTCACGGGGGAAATAACCGACGACGAGACAGAATCCCCAAATCATTCCTCATTCCTGAATTCCCAATTGAACCAGATCATCCTTTAGATTTAGCCGTCTTAAGTCCATCGCGTGGTCAGATGTGTCCAAGCGAGTGACCTTATCTGACCCGTCTGAGCTTGTGTGTCAGGGCAGACCAGTGGTGCGCCCTCTAGCGGCCACAAGGGTGAAGTGCAGGATCATCCCGCTGCAGCTTCAGCCTCATGAAGCACTTATGCCCCAAAATGTTTAGCGCTTTTTAGCTTTAGGCACATTGAACTGCGCCTCCTGCAGGTGCACAAGTGTAACTGGAAATGCAAAACTTAACAAAAATATATTTGTTCATTTTTTTTCTTAATAGCCAAAAAAAAGAAAAAGTATATATATATATAAATAAATAGAGCGCTTATATCTTATTGACACGACGCACTTTGTTTTATTTGATAAGCTGCTATGAGGGTCCATGTTAGTTTCCATGTAGTTTTGCAAAAAAAAAGGAGCGAGATTCAAGTTCGTTCCCGGATTTGAAGTCGAGGCGCACAAACGACGTAAAGAGGCGTAAAAGCGCGTTGGAGCCGGGCCCATTCTGAGAAGCGAGTCACCGGGACGACGACGCCCAACGCACCGGGGAAACGTCCGCGTCGTTCTGTGGTGTGATTTGAGCCACGTGCCGTCCTCAGTGGCTCCGGAAAAGTGTCTGTTGTGGACTAAATTTGCGTGTTTTTGTTGCTAGTTTTTGTTTTTTCTCCCCCCGTGCGGCTGTAGCTATTGTGGAAAACTCCACGGAGCCTTTTTACGAGACAAAGAACAAGCCGCGCGCGCATTCGGCGAGTCACTCCGGCCGTCGTCGAGCTGTTTTTGTGGCGCAATAATCGGTCGGTCGTACGTCGCACCGGTCGAGAAGCTTTGTGTGTTTAAAGAGTGAGGTTCTCTTCATTCAAAACTTTTCGCGAATGACCTTCGTTGTGCAAAAGGAAAAAAAAATACAAAATGACCGCGTACAACTGCTAATTCTAGACGGCTGAATCAATTTTTGTTGAAAATCTCGGGCGGAAACGAGATAATTCAACCAGTCGCAGGTGATCCGTGAATGAAATAATCGTCAACAAATTTAGAAATGACATTATGGTCGTTCCAAAACATGTGATGTTATTGCGTCAAAACGTCACAGGAAACGTGCAAATTGTGTGTTTTTGTTGAAAAACAAACAAACCAGAACCTATTTTGTCTGTAAACATGACGTCATCTGGGTCAAATTTAGTAAAAATCTCAAACGACAAATGGATAAGTGGATTCATCGTTTGTGGCTGCCCGAGAATAATCGTATCCCAATTTTTAAAAAGAAAACAAAGAACACAACAATCAGATTTGCACATTTTTATTCAGTTGATTTTAATTTTGCAGCTCTACGATTTATTTATTTTTTAATCCTGTGTCATTGACTAAAATCGACACGTTTTGGCTAAATCCATGCTTCAAAGGCACCGCGGCGCTAACATCCAGCTTCGTTTGCCGCGTAAAAGGTTTCTATTCCGCACGTTCATTGATCGTTCCGACTGACGCTTGTTGCCGACTCAAACGTGTTGCCATAGCTACAGCCTCGCGTCGCCCGTTCCTCGTTTTTTTGTTTGTTTGTTTGGCGACCGCCTGCAAAACGATGACGGTATCAACGGCGAACCTCCTCACGCGAAACACGAGTCGATCTCTCAAAACTGGACTTCCATAACGTGTTCCTCTGGATGCGTAACGGCGAGAAACCGGGCGCGTAATGGCCAGAAACCGGGCGCGTATCGGCGAGAAACCGGGCGCGTAACGGCGAGAAACCGGGCGCGTAATGGCCAGAAACCGGGCGCGTATCGGCGAGAAACCGGGCGCGTAACGGCGAGAAACCGGGCGCGTAATGGCCAGAAACCGGGCGCGTATCGGCGAGAAACCGGGCGCGTAACGGCGAGAAACCGGGCGCGTAATGGCCAGAAACCGGGCGCGTATCGGCGAGAAACCGGGCGCCGACATTCAGGCCGCACATTTATGATTATTTGTTATTTTTTGTTCATATTTCATGGTTTCTTTTACATTTTTTGGATTGAAACGCTCAGTTTAACACCAATTTGATCATGTTTTACCGAGAGGCGACGGAAGCAAAAGTACACGCAGTACAAAAGTGAAAGTAAAGTTACAAAACGTGTACTGAAATATGTCTGCAAGTAAAAAGCGGGAGTGAAAAATACTAGTCGTTTTTGTCGAAATTTAGTTTTAATCCCAAACTTTAACAAGATTTTTAAGAGTTTTGTGCATTTTTTAGTTTAAATTATTGAAAAAAGTGATCAAAACTGCCGTGAACGCAGACACAAACCTACAATTTAAAAGGATCATTTAAGTTACTTTTTAATGGAAGTTCAGTAGCATTTTCAATCAGATTTTTTGTCCAAAACCTCATTAATTTCAGTTTATTATCGATATTTTGATATATTACAGCCCAGTGCAAACAAAAAGCCCTTCCCATGTTTCGATTGGCTGATTTTGATCATTTCCCCCAAAAAAATAACTCAATCTGACTTTACTTTTCGCTCTTCTGCACAACAGAAGTCTAAAAATAAGTCTATGGACATTATTGTTACTGTTTTATTCTGAACTCCTGAAGCAGCAGAGGAGAAAATAAAGCTCGATAAACCGGCTCGTGCTGGAGATTTAAGACAAAAACAAATGCAAATATCGGACGATTACGATTACAAGGCGCGAATTATCCTCCGTTACAACCACAAGAACGGCGCAATTACCAAAAAAACACACAAACGACAATAACGTGAGTATTTGTAATTTAACGTGGGTATTTATAATCCCGCCGCTTTATCTGTCGGCGCACGTTCGCACAGCGTCTTTGTAGTCTTTTCGTCCCCCAGTTCCTCGCCGTCGCCGTCGCGCATCCACCGGAGCCGCGGCCCAACCAAAATCTGCGCTCGATTCGTAAAGCCTCGCTCTCTCATTGGTCGGCCCGTGCGGATCCCTCGGGCCAATCGCGGCCAAACACTCGGACCCTCGAAACCGCGGACCGAGAACTGTACCGGCGACTCTTGTTGTACAGAACTACAAAGATGGTAGACGTTTAACAATGGTGGATTCTGGGTGTTTTAAAGGGACGGAGACGCGTTTGTAAAAGGTGCGGGTCGATGACGGATCATTGAGGGCGTACGGGACGGTAACTAACGGCAACGTTTGGAGAAGCAGGAAAGAGCAAAAGGCCGGGCTTAAGTTGATGGATTTGAACAAGAAGTTAATAGTCAAGTGGATATAATATAAATATAAATATACTGTATTACTACAAACCTGTTGCCAAATCTCTTATTCATCTCTTGTGTCCTCTCTCCTTGTCTCCTTTAGCGTCTGTGTCCTCTCTCCTTGTCTCCTTTAGCGTCTGTGTCCTCTCTCCTTGTCTCCTTTAGCGTCTGTGTCCTCTCTCCTCGTCTCCTTTAGCGTCTGTGTCATCTCTCCTCGTCTCCTTTAGCGCCTGTGTCCTCTCCTTGTCTCCTTTAGCGCCTGTGTCCTCTCTCCTCGTCTCCTTTAGCGTCTGTGTCATCTCTCCTCGTCTCCTTTAGCGCCTGTGTCCTCTCCTTGTCTCCTTTAGCGCCTGTGTCCTCTCTCCTCGTCTCCTTTAGCGCCTCTGTCCTCTCTCCTGTGTCCTCTCTCCTCGTCTCCTTTAGCGCCTGTGTCCTCTCTCCTGTGTCCTCTCCTCGTCTCCTTTAGCGCCTGTGTCCTCTCCTCGTCTCCTTTAGCGCCTGTGTCCTCTCCTCGTCTCCTTCAGCGCCTGTGTTCTCTCCTCGTCTCCTTTAGCGCCTGTGTCCTCTCCTCGTCTCCTTTAGCGCCTGTGTCCTCTCCTCGTCGTCTCCTTTTATCACCTGTGTTCTCACTCCTTGTCTCCCAACTCTGTCCCCTCACTCCTCGTCTCCTAACCTTGTTTACTTGCTCTTCGTTTCCTAGTCCACGTCTCTAGCTCCTTGTTTCACTTACCAGTACGAATGGTTTCAGATTTAATTGAATAGTATTCTAAAGTTCTTTGTAGGACTTTTCTGAAGGAGTATGGACATCAATATACGACTAATAATAACAATATACTACAATAATTAACAGATTTAATTTCTTAAACCCGAGTTAGCTGATGCTCAAAGACGAGGCTTAGGTGGGACTCCAGACAAAAAAGGTTCCTTGGCCCTGATCCTCGTCTCCTAGCTCCTTGTTTCATTTCTCCTTCTCCAAACTCAGTCAGAATGATCAGACATTCACCTCCTTCTGGAAGCGACGCATTCACTGAAGCCTCCTTTTCCCCAGTTCTATCTCGACGACAAACGAGTTACAAACAACGCCGTTTCCAAGCCGCAGTGTTGACCTGTTGGTGCACATTAACACTGAACTCTTTCGACAAATTAACCTAATTTATGTCTTGTTTCAGCAGCGAGACTTTCCTCTAGTTCTCCTTTGAAGTGACAGAAATCCTTAAATACCTGAACAAAACAAACGGTGAATGGATTGTCTCCTTAACTCTGTCTTGGGCCCGCGCCGTCACAAAGCGACGCCGCCGTCCCTTTAAACGTGGGGTCAATGCACAAAGAACATATCCCATGTCACCTCCCCATTAGGGATACTATGTTGTAATTTGGAAAATATTTTAAACTGTGTGTGCGTGTGTGTGCGTGTATATACAAGTAAATATTATATAAATATATGGTTTGTTATATTGGACGCTAATGTTTATTTCAGAGGACAAAACATGTACAAAAAAAGAAACAAAAAATACCTACGACATATTGCTGTTTCCTTTCTTTTTCTACTTAACAAAAAGCATTGAATAAAAACTTGCACTTTAGATATATAAGAAAGTAAAACCTGCATATTATTTTTGATAGGGATCTCACATTATAAACCGAGCTTTGTGTCAATCGCTGGACAGTTTCCTTTTCCTTTTTGTTCAGTTTTTCTTGAAGTATATTTTGTCTGTGTACTGGAGGGTTTACTAAGTACTTGCATGATTAAAATAGTGCTTACACCGATGTTTTTAGTTGGTAAAAATGTCTGAAAACTGTGATAACGACCCTATTGTGTCCCGTTGGAAACCCCTTCAAATCCTGTTTTGTTTTCTCTCTTTTTCTTTGATGAAAATAAGGCCTTTTCCCTGAACTTTAACCTGACAATGGTGCTTTCTATTTTGGCTTCGAAGTCCCTCCCCCCGGAAATGTTAAACACCATCTCAAAAATCTCCACTCGACGTCCTAAACTTACCTATATATTTCTTTTGGTTCTGTACGCTCTCTCTCTCTCACCCACCTCTTTATTAAATTTATGTTTATGGCAAAAGATTAAGGATGTGTTGCTGTTTTGTACATTGCTGTTTGTTTTGATGTTTCGGGGAGAAGTCTTGTCTGAAAAACTAATCGCGCAATAAAAAAAAAGTCATTCCACATGTGGCTGTTTATCTGCAAACCTCCCACCCAAACACCAGCACCAGCGGCCGACCATGAACCGCTCAGTGCATCTCACACACACACACCAGCTGCTTTATTAAGGGGCACTTTTTGACTCCTCCCCCCGTCGCTCGGTGTCTTTGGGGCGACCCGTCAGGAGCAGCAGCACCCGGGACCTGACCCAGCTCCGGGGCGACCGCGGAACCCCACAGAAAGGCCCGGGACGTCCTTGGCTGTGAGGTGGCGGCGCTAACGGCTCTGCCACCGCCACGCCCCGTTTTCATCTAAAGAGGGGTCGGTTAAACTTCTCATGCAATAAAATATCGTTCATAATCACGTGTTGAATAAAAGAATAAAAAGGTCAGATTTATGGATCAATAACCACAAAAAATAACCATATCAAAATAAAAATAGTACAAGCTAATTTGGAGCTGATTTTAATGCATTTCTGTGAAACATTTTCAGGAAAAGTGAAATAAAACAACAGTTTTATTTCATTACTTTCATGTTGATTAGTTACACTTGCTTTAAGTGTGATGGTGGAGGAAATAGAAGATTTTATATGGATTTTTAAGTTATTCATATTCTAATTGACAACGTTTGTACTGACAATACGACTCTCAATTACCCAGAAGTCTTTGGGGCAGCCTTTAGAGTCGTTTCAGCAGCAAAGTCAAAACACGGCGAGCTATGCACAACGCTAACTTTAAAATACCACAAAAGATCTGCATTTTCTGCACGATCACAATGAAATCAGGTGCAACTCTTTGTCATTGAACTTGTCTCCAAAAAAGCATTGGACACTTTTTATGTTTAAATAGTTGCTTATTTTCTGTGGTTATTTATGCATGAATCTGTTGCAGACGATAAAAAATTTTTTGGGATGAATCACAGTGTTTTTATTGAATTAGAAGTTTCTCGATGAATCAGTTTAGTAATATAGTACTTAAGTAACCTCGTGTTAGGTAAACGTGTCCTCTGCGTTTGACCCGTCCTGCAGTGTCACCGGGTTAAATCTGTGTCTTCAGACCCTGACCTGGGTTTGAACTCCGCACCCGCCCCGCACGACCCGGGAACTGAACCCGAGACCGTTTGGCTGCGAGGTGACAATGCAAATCTCCAAATTAAACTCATAATTTGTGCTGCAGCCGATCCAGGGTAAAAAAAATAGCTGCACAAATGACTAAACGTCTAAATGTCTAAATGTGGTGCGTGAAATGTTAAAAAGCAATGCGTTTTTATCTCTTTTAAAACACAAATGGTGACATTTTTACAGAAAGATATTAGAAGGAGCCAAACTCATCGGATACAAGTCTAAAACTGGTGGCTACAATTTCATTTTAGCCAATATTTAGAATTTTAAACAACTTTGCAAAGGTAAAAACGTATAAAATATGTCTTTGTACAAACCGCAAAAGCTGTTGACAGAAGTTGACAGTAGTTTCAACTTGAATTAAAAGCATAAATCTTACCTCATTTGTGAAGATTTCATGGTTAAAATGCTGAAGAAGTCTTCCCTTTGGCGAGGAAAAGCAGCAGCATTTGGCATCTCTCATATTTCGTGTAAATAGTTCATGTTAAAACTAAAATGAGCGTGTTGTATCTCACTAAAAACACCTCGAATGACACAAGATGAGTGCAAATAGTAACACTCGGCCTTTGTTTTTGTCAGTGGTTTCTTGGCAGCTCAAACCAAACAGTTTGAATCACACATTTTCACAGAACTGCATCAGGAGTTAACAGTATTTGTCGATTAATTTGGCTAAAACACAAACTGCAGAGTAGATAAGTAAAGTTTACCTCGTCTTCAGATCTTTCATCGTGTTTTTAAGTTAGAATTGTGTGTTAACATGAAGTTAAAGGCTGCCCCAAAGACTCCTGGGTAATTAAGAGACAGGTAATAAGTATAATAAGTATAAATATGGGCAATTAGAATATAATTTATTTGTTGACAAAAAAAATGAAAATAATCCAAATAAACTCAGAGTTTATGAAATTAAAACCACGTGGGACCAGATTGATTTATTTTAAGACTTTTGTTGGTGATGGTGTTTCAGCTGCTGTGAACCGTCTTCAGAAGTGTCCAATTGTCCAAAAGAAACGTCAAATATCACATTTAGAACACTTCATTCACACAAGTTAATACACTCGCTTCAGGTGGATTTTGTCACATAAAAGTTAAAGTGAATGTTGAAAGGTGGAAACGCGTTTAGGCCTGAACTCATGAAGCTCATTTTAAAGCTCACGTGACTCCACAGCCCTGCAGGGGCCTGCAGGGGCCGGAGGAGGACGGAGAGGGCTGGAGGAGGCCGGAGGAGGCCGGAGAGGGCCGGAGGGGGCCGGAGGAGGCCGGAGAGGGCCGGAGGGGGCCGGAGAGGGCCGGAGAGGGCCGGAGGGGGCCGGAGGAGGCCGGAGAGGGCCGGAGGGGGCCGGAGGAGGCCGGAGAGGGCCGGAGAGGGCCGGAGGGGGCCGGAGCGGGGCGGGGCGGGCAAAAACAGTCTTTTGTCTGAAGTAAAACATCTAAAACGTCTTTAACATGATGAAAGTGTTAAAGCTAAACTAAAGCTTAAAAACAAAGTGCGTCTCTAGCAAAGTCAAACCAAACACCACGGTGCGCCCCCTGCAGTATTAGTGATGTCACAACACCAGGAGTAACTAGGCTCCTGTAACCTGCATTTGTTATTAGCTTTTCTTTTGCGAATTTAGATAATTTAGATGATTTAAAGGTGGAGACGCAGTTAAAGGCACAAATCCTCACAGCGGGAAAATTCTGGGTTTGAGCAAAGATTCAGCTGAAAACAAAACACTGAAAAGCACTGATCTGTGAGCTCTCTGTGCTCAGACCCTTCCCATGTCCTCCACTCAGAACATGACCCTCTGCCCTCAGGGCGGCGCTATAGAGCCCCCCAGTGCAGACTCAACTGCAACAAAAACACTTTTCACCTTCTGTTAGTGAGTTTTTTAACTGAACAGCACGAGTCCACCTCTCATTCCCCATGGGACAATAAAGTATATTGTGTTGTGTTCCTGTGTGAACCTCTTCTGACAGTTTCACATCAAGTGAAGCATGTTCAAATACAAAATACACATTTTCTTAAGGACAACAATAATCCTCTTTCCTCTGTGGAGAATGATCCATTCATTTCACTATAGAAGAGTTGCCCCGCCCCCTGTCCCACACCTACAAGAGCAAACACAGACTTATAGTGCGCAAAATACGACTCGAAGACATGGAGAAGAATAAAGTGATCCAACGGTACAAATGTGCATATTTATCCCAGAATGCTAACGTTAGCTGCGGGCTAAATGCTACCACGATGCTAGCGCCGCCTGCTGTATTTTTACCTCTTTTCTGAGGTGAAGCCACGTCATCAGTTTCCATTAAGACTCAAATGTGACTGGGCTTGAATTAATCGTGCTTAAAATATGCATAATAAAGAAGAGTTTAGAGAGTTGCTGCACTAATGTACGTTTTCTGACGGGGACGTCGTGGAAACCTACACTAACCCACATTCTCCTCCGGCTTTTACCTGCAAAAACAAATCGTGATGAGGCTTTTATTGTAGGTCACTTAAGTCCAATCAAGGCTGAATAATTACAACAACAAAGTGTAAATAATGACACAAGACAGCAGTCATTTTGGTCGGTATGAAATCGTACTTTATGAAGCACATCAGACTAAATACTCGATAAATATGTGTTCTACTTCAGCGTTGGCCCTGCCCAAAACAGTTCACATACAAGACCAAAGTGCCAGGGTCAATTTCAATTAAACATCGACAAATATATTTGATTTATTACGACCCTCTAGAGCCTAAAACAGGGAGAAGACGAGACAAAGAGACAAGAAGCTCAGCGTGGACTAAGATTTCAGCTGTAAAAAATCCTTTGAACACAAATTTAGTATCAAAATGACTCATATTTCATTTAGAAAAGTGTAAAGACAAGAAACAGAAACATAAAGATCAAACTGATCAATGTAATAATGAGATTTAACACATTTAAATACATCATATTTCCTAGATAAACAAAATCGAACACAAGAAACCTTTAACTCTCACGACATAGGAATCATTTTGAAGGAAAGTTGGGTTTTGGGTTCAGCAATTAAAGGTGCACTCTGTAACATTTCTGATGGAGGGATGGTCTCTGCGTTGCCGGGAATGTTCCACGGTGTGGCATTAAACGTATCTCTGCGAAAAGGAGCAGCTCGCAGTGAGGACGGGTGTTTTTCAAAGAAAAATTGGACCAGTCGTTCCTTTCGAAGACAATAATTAAATGTAAGAGAATGTGATTCAATAATAGAGTTACACTGGTGGTCATTTTGAGTCTCTTCAGCCATAAAATAACAAATACTTTTCTTTTTCTTTTTTTTTATACCAAAACTGTATTATCTGGTTGTGGGATTTGTTAAAACGTGAGTAAATACCATTTTTTAAGTTTTAAGTTCCACTGGTGCGAAAAAGAGAGACAAAATGACCCCAGAAGAGGACGACAATGAACATACAAGGGATTAATGCCATACCGTGGAACATTCCAGGCAAAGCAACAACATCTCCATGGAGACAGTCTCATAGTGGCAGCTAAACTGGCTTTTTCAAACTAACAAAACGAGTCATGTCTTTTACACGAGAATTTAACTACAACTTATTTCTATTGAACACCGAGACTTTTTAAATACATTATCAACCAAATAAAGGCTGAAATACGGCGACCGAAGGCTTTCTTATGTATAATATGGACGACTAACGTTTATTAGCGATCATCAAAATCATAAATTGTTTGTTCTACTTTGACATTTGGATTTAATAACGACACTGTCTGTTAAAAAAAAGGTGTATTTGTAATTATAATTATGATTCACACATTTGAGTTGGGCAAATTAGTAGCCTGATTATTGCATGTGTACTTCCTCAGTCGCCCAGGTAAGTTCTGAGTATTGTCTTTATACTGTACTTTTTGTCTACATATTTCAGATTAAAGGAGAAACTGAGTCGCATCGTCGTTTACATCTCGGCGTAATCCCTGGTTCGCTCAGGGGTTTACGCCATTAAACACAAGACACTGTTCCACTGAAGTGAGCCGGAGCACAAACCCGTCGCCCGGGCTACGGTCGCGGCTAAACACCTGTGCGTCTTTTCTCACCGCCGTGATCAAGCTGCTCTCCGGCCGCGCTCGCCTCTCGTCTCGTCTCCAAAGCCTCTTCCGTGAAAAGCGGAGGTTTTCTGGTACCGAGAATCAGACCCTTGAGTGCGTTCCGGGAAATCCGCCGCGTGTTGTTGTACTCCGGGAGCACGTGGGCCGTGTCCTGGACGTCGGGACACGTGTTTAGCCGGCGCGGCGGGGTCGGGGTCGTCCGCTCGGATCCACGGTCACGTTTGAGCGCCTTCAAAACACGTTTAGGGAAGTGGACCGGGGATGCAACGCAAATATCACATTTCGCGGTACGATGGGCCCATTCAGTGCGACGGTGCGGAGCAGGTGGCTAAGCTAACCGTTTATCGCGCGACGCAGTTCCAGCTGTTAGCAAACCTGTCCCAAAGCCCTAACCTTAACTCATTTACTTGTTTCTAAACTTATAACGCTAACGTTACCCTGTTCGTGAAAAAATATCATGTAGAACATACACATTTGTTAGCATAGCCACCAGTTTTCCCACAGCTAATGCTAACTTTGATCAAAAAGTAAAATATAAAATATACAACTAGTTACATTTTAAAGCAAAAATTGTTTTACGTGGGTTATTATTTCAATTTTTCATTTGAATTCGTTTTTTATGCCTCCACAGTAGTTAGCGTTAGCATTGTGACACAAACACGTCCCTTTGGTGAAGCATTCGTCTGATATTAACCACAACTCACTCTTCACATTTATTTGCCATCTGCTGTTGTACTTTCGGTACTTTTTCCTTTTAAAATGCCTTTAATCATAATCCAAATGATGTAGAAAAGTGCTTAAAGTGCCTATGACAAGTCGGACAACTCATTAAACTAAAATGCAGTTAGAAAAATTATGCAAGATAATATATTTTGAATTTTGCTAAAAAAAACATATGAAAATCTTATCCCGGAATAGCAATTTTTTTTAGGTTTATAGATTAACTTCCTGTTTGTAATTGATGACATCACACTAGGAAATTACCCAACAAATACTGAGGAAAAAACGCATGTAATGTTACAATTTTTTTACTAAAATATATCAGAGCAACCTTATTTTTATTGATTTAATGTTTGGAGTCAAAAAAAGTTGTTTCTTTGTGTAAATTTAAACTGCATAAACTTTGACTGGAATGAGTGTGCCTAGTGTGATGTCACTTCCTGTCATTTCCTACAGATTTTTCAACTTTTTCTCTGCAAATATTGACTCAATTGGTGCAAAACTATAATTTATATGTACAACAGGAATAAATACAACATTAGAAAACTGTAAAAACCTGTCATAGGCACTTTAACAGCAGTCGTATCTTCATGTCGGGAACAGAGAAAAGCTGAACGTACTTTTAAAACACTTTAAACCTCGATCCTGTTTCAGTCCTGGTGTTTGTCTCAGTTTTATGTTACTGAATCAAAACGAAACACAACTTCAGAGAGATTCTCACTTGCTTTCCAGGAAGTTTGTCTCCATGACGACGGATAAAGACAAATTGCGGAAGCTTTTCTAAAACAACAAAGTGAAGAAATCCAGTAACTTTTCCACAATATCCATTTATTGCACCTGTAGAGTGAGAGATGAACAGTTAAGATTATGCATAGACCTATGTGAATAGATTATAAGTCTAAACTAAGGACAGACACGGTTCTGTTGTTGTTATTGACATTGTATACCTTTAAATAAACACATACTTGACCCTGCTAAAGTTACCGCTCCTGATGCTACGGCTAAACGTTCTCTTTCAGAATCATTCACTCGGAACGTGCAAAAGACCAAATCCAAAAACAGTGGACTCCTCTGACAAACTGGAGCGGAAATGAGGCCATACAACTCAAAAATGCACGTTTTTTGGGGCGAAAACGACAACGCTGCATGTCTGCGGTTAATATTTGAGAGAGTTTCACAGTTTGGGAAGAAAAAGATGGGGGGGAAAGTTTAAAGTAGCCCTGAAATCTAAAAGGGAACGGCTAAATGTGGTCAAAACACAAAATCCCATCCGAAATGAGACACACACAAGAGAATTTGTGAACATTCTGACAGTTTTAACATTAATTGCGCAAAATAAACGTGTCGTCATTGAGATTCATTTGTCACATTGTAAATAAAGTGTAAACTAGATGAGTTTTGACCCTTGTTTACCTCTCAAGTTATGTCATGAACTTTGAATTTTCCATAAACGGAAGAAAACGAAGAAATCTTGTACAATAGTCATGTTGACTCAATCTGTCGTATGCACTTTAATACTGGACCTTAAGGGGAGACACCACAGGCAAAACTCATTTTATTTGCCCATTTTTTGACCCCCTGAAGCTGTTTTATCCACAGATTCATACGAGACATTGTAAACGCAAAGGTTGCTTTGGCAAAAGGCCTTTTCGCTCACACAAAGACATAAAGTTCAGCAGCGTCTAAACACCTAAGTTCACCACCTCTGGCTTGACCACGTCGTGCAGAAGGATTGGTTTATATCTAATTGCTAGCCTGATTTGATCGAGTTATAAGAATAAAAAAGGTGCAACATTTGAATATTCGCACCAATCTGCAGTCAAATTAAATCTATCCAAACACTAAATAAACCTACTGTATTTTCCGCACTATAAGGCATTTAAAAGCCTTTAATTTGCTCAAAAAAACGACTTATAATCGCCTTATAATCAAGTGCACCTTATATATGGATTACCGTATTTTTCTTAGTTTTGCTAGTTTGTGCGACTTATACTTATATTTATACTTATATACTTATACTCCGGAGCGACTTATATGTGATATTATTTGTTAATTTCACACTTGCAACCGCATTTCATACTCCAGTAATGCAATTTATAAATGTTTTTTTCTTCTCTATTATGCATTTTTTGGCGACTTATACTCCGGAAAATACGGTAATTCTGGTTGTGTTTACTGACCTCGAAGCGATTTTGTGTGGTACACGTTTTGTTTCGTTTAATGCGCCTTATACATGAGAAAGGATGGAAAATAGACCATTGACCGTGCACCTTATAGTGCGGGGAATACGGTATCCAAAATCCCAGCTGTATTTTATTTATTTGATATGTCAACGAAATGAAGCAAATCGTTTAAACCCGGCTCTCATTTCTGAAACATGTTCCAAATATTTGCAGTTTTTGCCATTTTCAAACTCAAAATGTCCTGTAAATGTGAGTAAACTGCGGCGTCTCGCTCCAGTTTGCTCAGTGAAGTCCACCTTCTCCGCCTCAGACAAAAAGCGCCGTATGTCGTTCAAACTCTCGGAAGTCTCTAAAACTAAAACAACACCTTGGCACACGTCGGACATCCGTCCCGCGGGAACACCTTCCCCGCCGCCGTCCGCTTTGGGGGGCGACTCCCCTCAACCGCCGAACCCGCGCTCGGGCAAGGCACTCCGCCTGCAGCTCGTCGGCACGGCAACACTGGGCGCGACGAGAGCTCTCGGCGCAATTAAATAAATAAATAAAACCGACGCGGCGGCTTCCAGTCCGTCCGCCGGTCGCGCAGGTCCACACGCGCGTCGAACCGGGAAGGAGAATGCTACAGTCGTACCGTCGCCTCGGCAACCGCCCACGTGTCTTTAATAAATTAGAACCTTTTTTACGACGCTAAAACTGCATCGCGTTAGAATAATACTGTTAGAAAAATGGCCGCGACTCGGACCATCTCAAAATGTGCAATAAAAAAGGGGCTTGGGCCGCCGCAGGTCGAGCGTCAGAGGAAAGTGTCGCTCGTACTACAAAGTGGTCGAGCGTCAGAGGAAAGTGTCGCTCGTACTACAAAGTGGTCGCCGAGGAGCTTGTAAAATACTACTAATATCGGATAAGAGCTAAAAACGTTCAAGTTCGCAGGTTCTCAGCTTAAAGAGGAACGGTTTGGGGCGCGTTTTCGGGCGCTCTCAGCTCCTCTGCGCCGAGAGCGCCGGGGTTTTGCCGTTGACTCCGCCGCCGTGGCCTTGACTTATGGCAGGGGAGGAGCGCGTCTTCCGGAGCTGGCACTCGTGCCCCTCGAGCAGCAGCGTTCCCATGACGCCCGCCTCGATCTTCTCCAGGTCGTCGGTGTCGGCGCGGAGCTTGGCCTGGAGCAGACTGATGTAGGTCTCGTATCGGGTTTTCTGAGAGAGAGAGAGAGAGAGAGAGAGAGAGAGAGGGGGATGAGTTAAAGGGGCACTATGTAACTTTCCACGGGGATCGAGCGAGGCGCTGCAGGTGGATAGGAAAAACATTTGAATTTGTAGATGTCGATTTGAAACTTCGCCTGTCGTTTACTCACATAAATGTAAGAAAAATATATATTACAAGTTTTTCATCATGTCATTTTTTTATGTAGAAATAAGGCATTTTATGTGTAAAAACAGCACTTATTCGGGACATTTAAATCAGAAAATTGGACAGAGCCTGGTTTATTTTCTTGGTTCATTTTGTTGATATAATAAATACAAAGGAAATGTACAGAGGGGATTTTTTGATTTCTTATGTAGTTTTTGACTCGATCTGACTGATAATTAGCCTAAAATGTAAGATTTCGCCTCTTTTTGTAGATTTAAAACTTTAATAAATCAGGTTTGGAATTAGATATTGACAAATCCTTCAGTACGATGCATCAAAATCCTGTTAAGTTCAAGAGTGTAAAGTTTGGTAAGTGCTGCTTAAGGGCTGATTTTTATGTTCCCACAGGAGAAAAAAAATATTCTAAGAAAACGGCTTTTGAGGTTACGACGTCCCGTGTAAATGTACGGATGAAGTGGAATAAATGAAATCATTAAAACGATGTCGGAGCAGATTGGACAATTGTGTTATTTCCACGTGCACATCTAAATGAGAGAGAGAAAACTAACAAAAATGAGAAAAAATAAATGAAAAGTTTCGTCGTGTCCTGCCTTAAAAAAGCTTTTATTTATTATTAAATGAATTATGCAATATTGAACTTATTATTGCGGATATTGTATTTGACTTTGTGTTTATCCATGGATTTCAGGATGATTAGAAAATGGGACGGTTGCCATAGCGATTAACAATGTAAAACTAAATATTGCAACTTTTGAACGGGGAAAAAGTCCTCAAAACGATGCAAATAACAGGAAGTTGAAACCTCTGCATTTGTATCTGCTTTAGTTTGATCAGTTTTACTATCCAACAAAGATAATTAGGCCTATTATTAACACAATTTTAGCAGAGATTCTGAGTAGTGACACAAAAAGAGAGGAATGATTCAAATATATCTTGTATTTTGTTGAAAAATCATGTTGTTCCTGCAGTTTTGCCACAACAATTAACAATTTAAAACAAAATATTCAAACTTTTAACTGCAAAAAATCCTCAAAATGAAGTTGAAACGCATGAATAAATGACAAGGTTGTTTATTTATTCTGGTTTGGCTCCACAAACTAATCATTTTAACGGATCGCGTCTCTGGAGCTGAGACTTTGGCGCCGCCCTCTGGAGCTGCTCAGTATTGCGTCTGAAGTGTATGCGTGTTTTACCTCGTAGATGAGGTAGTGCTCCTTGAGGCGGTGCTCCTCCCAGTCTCGGCTCTTGGGGTCAGAGGTCGGGGGGTTCTTCCGATGCTCCTCCAGCTCTGAACTCATCTGCTTCAGTTTCCCCTCGTGACTTTTCAGCTGCTCATCCTGCGCCGGCCACGGACGAGAAACACTGGATCATTATTTTATGCAGTATTTTGATCTAAAACAACTTAAAGGACAAATATGATGCAGTATCTGTATTGTCATCAGCCTTTAAACATGCTCTTGAGTACGTTTGGATTTGAAAATATGTTGTTCCCTCATCACAGTCCTGGTTAGAAAGTCCTCTTCGACCATAAAACATCAGAATCTCCTCGATAATTGGCGTGTTCTCGATCTGTGACGAGGCTAGAACGAGTCTAGAGACGATTTATGGTCTTAAAAACAGCAGAGAAGCTTCTGTTTTAAGTCCATAAATCATCTCTAGACTCGTTCTGTGCATTTCTTCCGTCTGATCACGATCAATACAACTGTGTGCTGAGACCCGGAAGTGAGAGTCCAGCCTGACATGCGATGAAATCATAGATCTATGTTTATCTTAAACTTTGTGGAATGCCTTCTGCAGCCAGTAGATGGCACCAAACTGAGGTAGTCCCAGGGGAAATGGCAGAGATTCAAATGCAATTACGTCATGTTTGTTATAAACATTTTAGTTCTAAAACATGAGATGCCAAACTAAAGATACTTAAGAGCTTGTTTAAAGGCTGATAATACAAATAATGCATAATATTTGGAAGATTATTAGGAAGATTACTCAAATGCAAATGAATGAGTAAACGAGAAGAGAAAACAATGGTCAAAAAGTCGATTTAGCATATTATGGCTCCTTTAAATATTGCACCAAATAAAGTACTTTTAAAAGAGAGACAACATAAAATGAGAATCATATCTGACATATTACGATCATTTAACGCTGAAACTGACTGACAGGAAAGTACACTTTGAAAACATCCCAGTCTGCTCTCTGGGTCAGTACAATAGCGTGTAATCTTTAGAAACACGTATGTGCGTTTGCCGGACCTGGGAGAGTCGCGTGGAGGACGACGGCAGGATCGGCCGACAGAACTTCTTCATGGATCCGATGGCGGCAGGAAACGCCGGAGCGGAGAACAGCGCCGCCACCAGGTTTATCCTGAAGATCCACGACATCATCTCCTCCTCGCTCCTGAGAACCAGAACAACACTGATCATTAGCGTGCCAAACAGGGATTCATCGCAGATTTCACTTGAGGAACAGTTGATATTGAAGTGTTTTTTTCTCCAATGCTGTGACTTAAATATTTGGATTAAGTTGATACATTTTAGTTTTTAGATAACGAGAAAGAAAAGGATGGAAAAACGCTTTGTTTTGCCTCTGTTCAAAGCTTAAAACGTGCTTGATCACAATTACCTTTACGTTATTCATTCATTCGTAACAGTTTTTAGTTGGTTTTACGTCTTTAACACGCTGATGGAAAGCACTTTGGTTCAGGTGTTGCTGTTGTCAAGTGTTAAACAAAAAAAGATTGATTGATTGACTGAAAAATAAGACCTGGTGTTGTTCTTATATATAACTATAACTTATATTGCTTCGATTAAGAGGATTTCTATGGGACAACAGCAAAATGGAGAGCGTCAGCTGTAGATTTAGTAACGAATCATGAGTTTGATCTCATTTATACATCGCTAACACATAAATACACAGTTTACTAGTACTTTTCTGCACAAATATTAGTTCCTCCTGTGCAGTTGTGGTCGTTTGAGTGCAGTTTACAAGGAGATCCTCATAGTTTTGTCACGCCCTCTTGACAAAAGCCCTGATAATGTCTTGTCCTCCTTCACTACATTCTTCTTCTACTCGTATATTTTCACTATCTTCTCCTCTGAACATGACAAAACATCTCAATTCGGAATCTTAAAGTGCAAATAGAAAGTTTAACTACTCATTTCACAAAGATTTTGCTAAAATTCTTGCTTTGTTTGACCTAGTTGGACTCAGATGTGACAGAAGAAGATCTAATCCCTCGACTGGCGTGTTGATGGCGTGTGGATGGCGTGTGGATGGCGTGTTAATGACGTGTGGATGACGTGTGGATGACGTGTGGATGGCGTGTGGATGACGCGTGGATGACGTGTGGATGGTGCGTGGATGGCGTGTTGATGGCGTGTGGATGGCGTGTTGATGGCGTGTTAATGGCGTGTGGATGGCGTGTGGATGGCGTGTTGATGGCGTGTGGATGGCTGTGGGTGGCGTGTTAATGGCGTGTGGATGGCGTGTGGATGACGTGTTAATGGCGTGTTGATGGCGTGTGGATGACGTGTTAATGGCGTTTTGATGGCGTGTGGATGACGTGTTAATGGCGTGTGGATGGCGTGTTGATGACGTGTTGATGGCGTGTGGATTATGTGTTAATGGCGTGTTGATGGCGTGTGGATGACGTGTGGATGGCGTGTTGATGACGTGTTGATGGCATGTTAATGGCGTGTTGATGACGTGTTGATGGCGTGTTAATGGCGTGTTGATGGCGTGTTAATGGCGTGTGGATGGCGTGTTAATGGTGTGTGGATGGTGTGTTAATGGCGTGTTGATAGCGTGTTGATGGCGTGTTAATGGTGTGTGAATGGCGTGTTAATGGCGTGTTGATGACGTGTTGATGGCGTGTTAATGGTGTGTTGATGGCGTGTTAATGGCGTGTGGATGGCGTGTGGATGGCGTGTTAATGGCGTGTTGATGGCGTGTTGATGGCGTGTTAATGGCGTGTTAATTGTGTGTTAATGGCGTGTGGATGGCGTGTTGATGGCGTGTTAATGGTGTGTTGATGACGTGTTGATGGCGTGTTAATGGCGTGTGGATGGCGTGTGGATGGCGTGTTGATGGCGTGTGGATGGCGTGTTAATGGCGTGTGGATGCTGTGTTGATGGCGTGTGGATGGCGTGTTAATTGCGTGTTAATTGCGTGTGGATGGCGTGTTAATGGCGTGTTAATGGCGTGTTAATGGCGTGTTAATGGTGTGTTGATTGCGTGTTAATGGCGTGTGGATGGCGTGTTGATGGCGTGTGGATGGCGTGTTAATTGTGTGTTAATGGCGTGTGGATGGCGTGTTAATTGTGTGTTAATTGCGTGTTGATGGCGTGTTAATTGCGTGTGGATGACGTGTTGATGGCGTGTGAATGGCGTGTTAATTGCGTGTGGATGGCGTGTGGATGGCGTGTGGATGGCGTGTTAATGGCGTGTGGATGGCGTGTTAATGGCTTGTGGATGGCGTGTTAATTGCGTGTTAATGGCGTGTGGATGGCGTGTTGATGGCGTGTGGATGGCGTGTTAATTGTGTGTTAATGGCGTGTGGATGGCGTGTTAATTGTGTGTTAATTGCGTGTTGATGGCGTGTTAATTGCGTGTGGATGACGTGTTGATGGCGTGTGAATGGCGTGTTAATTGCGTGTGGATGGCGTGTGGATGGCGTGTGGATGGCGTGTTAATGGCGTGTGGATGGCGTGTTAATGGCTTGTGGATGGCGTGTTAATTGCGTGTTAATGGCGTGTGGATGGCATGTGGATGGCGAGGCTGTGACTCACGCCGCCTGCAGCAGGAACACTCTCCAGTCGGACGTCTTGAGCTTCAGGACGTTGGCTTTCTTGCTGTAGTCGGTGGCTCTCGTGGCCAGAGCGTGATGAATCCTCACGGCGTTCCTCAGGTCCACCTCCGAAATGTCCGCGTCCGGTTTGTACTCGTCCTGCAGGGGGGAAGAGGCTGGTCAACATAACAGCGTATATTTAAGTATATTTATGTATATTTAAGTACATTTATGTATATTTATCTTCTACAAAACGACAGAACAGCAGTTAAGTTACTTTTGATCTTGTTGCCGAGGCTTGTGCATGTGTAATGACACTAAAGTCCATTTTAATGATTTGTTCTCAACAACAAATAACTGCCAACAATATTTATTTACTTATTCCTCTTCCAACTAAGACTTAAAATAACCAATACTCTCATTAACATTTGATGGAAAGGCAGTTTTTCTGTTCTTAAAGCCTTAACGATGAAGCTTCACATGTCAGGCAGGTTGAAGCGTCCCCTGGTGTTGGATGTGAGGCGTTACCTTTTGCAGATACAGGATCATCCCTTTTAGAACGGCGTAGAACTTCTTCCAGCCGCGACGCCCTCTTGGAGCTGGAACACAGAGAGACTCGTCAGAAGACTCGTCAGAAGACTCGTCAGAAGACTCGTCAAAAGACTCGTCAAAAGACTCATCAGAAGACTCGTCTGGTCTTTCACGAACACAAAGATTACAAACGAAGACAGTTTTGGTGACACAGTCGTTCAAATCTGGATCTTCTCACAATCTCTCAGGACAAAGCACAACTGTGTAAAAATGATCCTTTTCTGTATTACAAATGTGAATTATTATTAACAATCAACACTTAGTCCACAGTGCGTTGCGACTAGTCGACTATAAAAATGAATCGCGGTCGTAGTTTGATCATTGTAATAGTTATTTGGACTAAACAGACTACCGTATTCTCCACACTATAAGACGCACTGGATTGTAAGACACACTGTCAATGAATGGTATATTTTCCATCATTTTTCATATATAAGGCGCATTAAGTGAAACAAAACCACAAAAAACGCTTTGAGATCAGTAAATACAACCAGAATTAATCCATATATAAGACGCACTGGATTATAAGGCGCAGGACTGTGATTTCTTGAGACAATTAAAGGCTTTTAAGCGCCTTATAGTGCGGTAATACGGTACATAACACATACAAAAGACCTTTAAATAACAAGGAGAGTGTCTATTGTAAATGCTCTCTATCCAGAAGGCTTCAGTCTCCATATTTAAACCTTTATTCGTCTGATAATTCATTTAAAAAGTCTTCAAATCGCTGGACACTTAGTTGCAGCGGTGAAAAGCGTAAGCGGGCGCGCCGTGTGCTCGGGACCCACTGCGTTTGCCGTCCATGTCGGCGTGGCTCTTCCGCGTCAGGACCCCGTGTTTGTACGTGACGGCGTTCAGGAGGATGGGGATGGCGATGAAAGGGTTGCAGCCGTCCGAGATGCGGGCGCCGCGCTTGCCGCCGCCCTCGCACTGCTCCTCCACCAGCTCCGACAGGCTCTTCCTCAGCTCCTCCTCCTCCCTGCAACCGCAACAACAACAACCGTCAAGGTCGCCGACACCGGCCGCGCGCCGAAACACCCGACTTTAAGAAACGCGGATGGCGAGGACTTTTTTAGGCGTTTTTAAGATTCCAGCTCAAATACAGCAAGAAACGAGCGCTAATATTTCAAGAAATGCAATTGTTATTTTTATTTCAGCGGCTCAGGAAGTAGAACCGGCGACCTTCCTGTACATGACGGTTGTGTTATAGCCACGCCTTGAGTTTAGGCCACACACACAGACTGTTCCCACTGTTGATCACATTCGTCCGGGCTTGGGGTTTGTAGGGCTAAAGCTCCAGTATCTAAAGTTCACTTATTACGGCAGGATTTGTATGAAGTCCGAGAGAAACTGTCTGAACATCTGATTTATAGTTTGATGTGAAGGACAAGGCATGAAATGAAGCGCAAAATCGGACACAAAAGTGAGACAAACTAAATCAGGACCGACCGAGCGGTGCAAGAAACGCAGATGGTCGTTTAATATTGTCGACGTAAAGAAGACTCAATCACAGAAGGAAGAGGAAGCAGCACTTTTACTCAAGTGAGAGACTCTTACGCTGGCAAATATATGACTAAAGTAGGAGTAAAAGTATGGTGTCCAAAACCGACTCCGAATAGTACAAAGTCGCCCAAACAAAGCTTCTCCAATAGAAGGTCATCATTATCCAAACATAAGATAATTTAGCCTTTATTTGTCCACATCACAGAGTTACAGATCAATAATAAATACTGATGCGCTTCTCATTAAGTTATGTTGTTGCAAATCACACACAATAAAGAGAAAATCCGTATTGGCCATACTCACACTGCCCACTCCAGCTTTTCATTCTTTATGGAATTATACAAGACCTGTTTGAGGGGAAAAGGCAATTTATTCATCAAATATTTATACTTTAATCGTGTTTTAAATGTGTGAAATGGGTAAACAGTTTGACGTGTACCTTTAATAACTCTTTGGGGAAGTCTTTGCCGTTGTTGAGTCCCTCCAGATTACTGATGAACTGTTGGCACGACATCTTCTTACCGATGTTCTGCACGAATAAAAGAGAGAACGGAATCGATACGAGACAACGCTGCACACGCTAAGGTTTAAAACACACGAGGAAACACAACATTTGCCATTATGTAACATAGCATTATGTTAGCAGCAAATACAGGGTCATTATCTGGAGATGAAGTTTCAAAATGAGGGTCAACGAGTTCAATGAGCACTTTGACATGTGTCCACTGGGGGGCGATGTCACACTGCTCATCTGCTCGTGCTGGATCAACACAAGAGATGATAATGTTCAATTAATGGCAATAATAAATGCATATATGTTGTATTTAAGACTCAAATATATCTGATTATGTTTAATACAGCTTTTATTAACACTAGGGCTGTACAATTAATCACATTTTAATCTTCTGTCAGTCAAAATACAAGGTAAGGAGCAGATTTTAGAAACAAATGTGACTGTTTCTTTGTTTTAAATTGTTATTAAAAGGTCTGTCTCGATTATGCTCAGGAAATACATATAGAAAGACTCTTAGATTTGTTTTTAATGTGATAAAAATTTAAATAAGCTTAAAATCTGAATGGGAGCATGCTCAGGCCTGACATTAACCACCAGGGACAGTTTATGCTCCATTTGAGTTCTTTACATTTGAACTGACAACTGATAATATTAAGTCTCCCGCACCAGAATCAGACAAGAAAAGCTTTGTTACCGTTGTCAGGGAACAAATCCACAAACTAAGAATACACTTGGGTGATAAAGTGCGACATAAAACACTGAATAAAAGTAAAGAACAGTAAACATTCAAACAAGATCAAATGTAAGTCATGGATTAAAAATGTGGTTTACAAAGTATTAGTTGTCCTGCACTTTTAAAATATTGAGTTTTAAAAATCTGATATTGTCAATAAAAAGGATAAACCGTCTAAAAATATTGAGTTCATTAAAAATACTGTAAACTTGTATTGTAGTCTTTCAAATGAAGATACTTATAATGATATATTTTGTCACTCGTGTGGTTATTTCACCGCCTTTGAAGACTTGTACCTCAAATAAGGCATTTTAAGTGTCATTTATGCAAAAACCTAAAGAGCTAAACCAGAGCTAAACCTGAATTAATGTTGAGATAGTTTGAAAAAAACAAAAACTGTTGTATAATGTATGAATGTGTAATCAAAGCTTTCTATTAAAGAGTGTTTGTGTGATTATTGTTGGGTTATTGTTGTACTCACCACCTTTGGGACAGACACAGAGCAGGGCCGGGTTAGCAAAGGAAGCAAAGGAAGCAAAGGTTTAAGGAGAGGAAGGAATCGAGCGCTCAGAGGATATTAGTTCAGAGGAAAAGAATCCCCAGGAAGTGACATTAGCCAAGAACAGCAGAGGTAATTACAACACACGGGCTCAGGATGAGACGTAATGACACGTTTAGTGGTGACGGAGCTGGTTTCTCCAAGTCTGGATGCTTTTATCCATAAACAGATCGAAACCCAGTCCTACAAACTTTACTGGAGCTAAACCAGAGCTAAACCAGAGCTAAACCTGAGCTAGACCTGAGCTAAACCTGAGCTAAACCTGAGCTAAACCAGAGCTAAACCAGGGCTAAACCTGAGCTAGACCTGAGCTAAACCTGAGCTAGACCTGAGCTAGACCTGAGCTAAACCTGAGCTAAACCAGAGATAAACCTGAGATAAACCTGAGCTAAACCTGAGCTAAACCAGAGCTAAAACTGAGCTAAACCTGAGCTAAACCAGAGCTAAACCTGAGCTAAACCAGAGCTAAACCTGAGTTAAACCTGAGCTAAATCTGAGCTAAGCCTGAGCTAAATCTGAGCTAAGCCTGAGCTAAATCTGAGCTAAGCCTGAGCTAAACCAGAGCTAAACCTGAGCTAGACCTGAGCTAAACCTGAGCTAGACCTGAGCTAGACCTGAGCTAAACCTGAGCTAAACCAGAGATAAACCTGAGATAAACCTGAGATAAACCTGAGCTAAACCTGAGCTAAACCAGAGCTAAAACTGAGCTAAACCTGAGCTAAACCAGAGCTAAACCTGAGCTAAACCAGAGCTAAACCTGAGTTAAACCTGAGCTAAATCTGAGCTAAGCCTGAGCTAAATCTGAGCTAAGCCTGAGCTAAATCTGAGCTAAGCCTGAGCTAAACCTGAGCTAAACCAGAGCTAAACCTGAGCTAGACCTGAGCTAAACCTGAGCTAAATCTGAGCTAAACCTGAGCTAAACCAGAGCTAAACCTGAGCTAAACCAGAGCTAAACCAGAGCTAAACCTGAGCTAGACCTGAGCTAAACCAGAGCTAAACCAGAGCTAAACCTGAGCTAAACCAGAGCTAAACCAGAGCTAAACCAGAGCTAGACCTGAGCTAGACTTGAGCTAAACCAGAGCTAAACCTGAGCAAAACCTGAGCTAAACCAGAGCTAAACCAGAGCTAAACCAGAGCTAAACCTGAGCTAAACCTGAGCTAGACCTGAGATAAACCTGAGATAAACCTTAGCTAAACCTGAGCTAAGCCTGAGCTAAACCTGAGATAGACCTGAGCTAAACCAGAGCTAAACCAGAACTAAACCTGAGCTAAACCTGAGCTAAACCTGAGCTAGACCTGAGATAAACCTGAGATAAACCTGAGATAGACCTGAGCTAAACCTGAGCTAAACCTGAGCTAAACCTGAGCTAAACCTGAGCTAAACCAGAGCTAAACCAGAGCTAGACCTGAGCTAGACCTGAGCTAAACCAGAGCTAAACCTGAGCTAAACCTGAGCTAAACCTGAGCTAAACCAGAACTAAACCTGAGCTAAACCTGAGCTAAACCTGAGCTAGACCTGAGATAAACCTGAGATAAACCTGAGATAGACCTGAGCTAAACCTGAGCTAAACCTGAGCTAAACCTGAGCTAAACCAGAGCTAAACCAGAGCTAAACCAGAGCTAAACCTGAGCTAAACCTGAGCTAAACCTGAGCTAAACCTGAGCTAAACCTGAGCTAGACCTGAGATAAACCTGAGATAAACCTTAGCTAAACCTGAGCTAAGCCTGAGCTAAACCTGAGATAGACCTGAGCTAAACCTGAGCTAAACCTGAGCTAGACCTGAGCTAGACCTGAGCTAGACCTGAGCTAAACCTGAGATAAACCTGGACTAAACCAGGACTAAACCAGAACTAAACCAGGACTAAACCAGGACTAAACCAGGACTAAACCAGGACTGGACCAGGACTGAACCAGGATAGAGTTAAACAAATGAAATGCACATTGGTCTCATGTGGCTCAGAACACAGCAGTGCTCCAGTTTGTACAGAGTTTTCAAGAAGAGACAGAAACGGGTCAGAAAATGGGACATAAGAAAGAGAAAAAGAAAAAGACAAAGAAGAGAAAAAGAGAGAAAGAGAGAGAAAGAAAGAGAGAGAAAAAAAGAGAGAGAGAACTAGACGAGCATTAAAAGAGACTCTTTCACTCTTTCTTTCTCTCTCAAGTTTTTCTCTCCTTTTCTCTTTTTTACAGTATAGTGTAAAACACATACTTTGACGATGTACAACAACAGTAGGGGGCGGTAAATGCACCGCCATTAAAAGCAACACAACAACAACAACAACAAAAAATAAAAGAGCGGTTTAACATGTGAAAGGCGATGAAGTAGAGACAGACATTCAGAACAAGTTAAAGGTGCACTGTGTCACTTTTCTGACCTCCGAGTTACTGCTGTTTTTACAGGTTTGTGTTTACAGGCGTTTTATTGGTTTGTAGCTGTCATACAACCTCAAAAAGAGCTGTACTCCAGTGAGTGTGCAGCGGTGCAGACATTCCCCACAATGCATTGCACTCGTTTTCTCACTTGCCTTTAATGAAGCCGTGTTTCCCACAGATTTAACTAACGTGGCATTTGAATCCCTTAACTCATAAACTGTGGATTATAAATGTCGCTTATTGCCTATATTTAATCTTTACACCATCATTCTTGTCCTGAACTGTCAAGTTTGAATGTGTTTTTATGGAAATACAGAGGGAAACAGTCCCGTTTTATCACTCTGAACCGCTGATGAATGAAGCACATACGTGTCCGTGGAGGTCCGTGTTGAGCAGCATCAAAGCACAGGTCAAAGTGTGGGCTCCGTCTGAAACCACAACATTCAAACGTCAGGGTCATACAGTAAATCCGGAGGCGTGTTTAGGTGTGTGGAGGCGTTTGGAGTTGTATGGAGGCGTGTGGAAGCGTGTGGAGTTGTATGGAGGCATGTGGAAGCGTGTTTAGGTGTGTTTATGTGTGTGGAGGCGTGTGTGGAGGCATGTGGAGGCATGGTTAGGTGTGAGGAGGCGTGTGGAGGTGTGTTTAGGTGTGTGGAGGCGTGTGGAGGCGTTTGGAGTTGTTTGGAGGCGTGTGGAAGCGTGTTTAGGTGTGTTTAGGTGTGTGGAGGCGTGTGTGGAGGCATGTGGAGGCGTGGTTAGGTGTGAGGAGGCGTGTGGAGGCGTGTGGAGTTGTATGGAGGCGTGTGGAGGCGTGTTTAGGTGTGTGGAGGCGTGTGTGGAGGCATGTGGAGGCGTGGTTAGGTGTGTGGAGGTGTGTGGTGTGTGGAGGCGTGTGGAGGCGTGTGGAGGCGTGTGGAGGTGTATAGAGGTGTATAGAGGCGTGTGGAGGCGTGTGTGGTGTGTGGAGGCGTGTGTGGAGGTGTGTGGAGGCATGTGGAGGCATGTTTAGGCGTGTTTAGGCGTGTGGAGGCGTGTGTGGAGGCATGTTTAGGCGTGTTTAGGCGTGTGGAGGCGTGTCTGGAGGCGTGTGGAGGCGTGTGGAGGTGTGTGGAGGCGTGTGGAGGCGTGTCTGGAGGTGTGTGGAGGCGTGTGGAGGCGTGTCTGGAGGTGTGTGGAGGCGTGTGGAGGCGTGTCTGGAGGTGTGTGGAGGCGTGTCTGGAGGCGTGTGGAGGCGTGTCTGGAGGCGTGTGGAGGCGTGTGGAGGCGTGTGGAGGTGTGTGGAGGCGTGTGGAGGCGTGTCTGGAGGCGTGTGGAGGCGTGTGGAGGCGTGTCTGGAGGCGTGTGGAGGCGTGTGGAGGCGTGTGGAGGCGTGTGGAGGCGTGTGGAGGCGTGTCTGGAGGCGTGTGGAGGCGTGTGGAGGCGTGTGGAGGCGTGTCTGGAGGCGTGTGGATGCGTGTGGAGGCGTGTCTGGAGGCGTGTGGAGGCGTGTGGAGGCGTGTCTGGAGGCGTGTCTGGAGGCGTGTGGAGGCGTGTGGAGGCGTGTCTGGAGGCGTGTGGAGGCGTGTGGAGGCATGTCTGGAGGCGTGTGGATGCGTGTGGAGGCGTGTGGAGGCGTGTCTGGAGGCGTGTGGAGGCGTGTCTGGAGGCGTGTGGAGGCGTGTCTGGAGGCGTGTGGATGCGTGTGGAGGCGTATGGAGGCGTGTCTGGAGGCGTGTGGAGGCGTGTGGAGGCGTGTGGAGGCGTGTCTGGAGGCGTGTGGAGGCGTGTGGAGGTGTGTGGAGGCGTGTGGAGGCGTGTCTGGAGGCGTGTGGAGGCGTGTCTGGAGGCGTGTCTGGAGGCGTGTGGAGGCGTGTGGAGGCGTGTGGAGGCGTGTGGAGGCGTGTGGAGGTGTGTGGAGGCGTGTGGAGGCGTGTCTGGAGGCGTGTGGAGGCGTGTGGAGGCGTGTCTGGAGGCGTGTGGAGGCGTGTGGAGGCGTGTGGAGGTGTGTGGAGGCGTGTCTGGAGGCGTGTGGAGGCGTGTGGAGGCGTGTGGAGGCGTGTGGAGGCGTGTGGAGGCGTGTCTGGAGGCGTGTGGAGGCGTGTGGAGGCGTGTTTAGGTGTGTGGAGGCGTTTGGAGTTGTATGGAGGCGTGTGGAAGCGTGTGGAGTTGTATGGAGGCATGTGGAAGCGTGTTTAGGTGTGTTTATGTGTGTGGAGGTGTGTGTGGAGGCATGTGGAGGCATGGTTAGGTGTGAGGAGGCGTGTGGAGGTGTGTTTAGGTGTGTGGAGGCGTGTGGAGGCGTTTGGAGTTTTTTGGAGGCGTGTGGAAGCGTGTTTAGGTGTGTTTAGGTGTGTGGAGGCGTGTGTGGAGGCATGTGGAGGCGTGGTTAGGTGTGAGGAGGCGTGTGGAGGCGTGTGGAGTTGTATGGAGGCGTGTGGAGGCGTGTTTAGGTGTGTGGAGGCGTGTGTGGAGGCATGTGGAGGCGTGGTTAGGTGTGTGGAGGTGTGTGGTGTGTGGAGGCGTGTGGAGGCGTGTGGAGGCGTGTGGAGGTGTATAGAGGTGTATAGAGGCGTGTGGAGGCGTGTGTGGTGTGTGGAGGCGTGTGTGGAGGTGTGTGGAGGCATGTGGAGGCATGTTTAGGCGTGTTTAGGCGTGTGGAGGCGTGTGTGGAGGCATGTTTAGGCGTGTTTAGGCGTGTGGAGGCGTGTCTGGAGGCGTGTGGAGGCGTGTGGAGGTGTGTGGAGGCGTGTGGAGGCGTGTCTGGAGGTGTGTGGAGGCGTGTGGAGGCGTGTCTGGAGGTGTGTGGAGGCGTGTGGAGGCGTGTCTGGAGGTGTGTGGAGGCGTGTCTGGAGGCGTGTGGAGGCGTGTCTGGAGGCGTGTGGAGGCGTGTGGAGGCGTGTGGAGGCGTGTCTGGAGGCGTGTGGAGGCGTGTGGAGGCGTGTCTGGAGGCGTGTGGAGGCGTGTGGAGGCGTGTGGAGGCGTGTGGAGGCGTGTGGAGGCGTGTCTGGAGGCGTGTGGAGGCGTGTGGAGGCGTGTGGAGGCGTGTCTGGAGGCGTGTGGATGCGTGTGGAGGCGTGTCTGGAGGCGTGTGGAGGCGTGTGGAGGCGTGTCTAGAGGCGTGTCTGGAGGCGTGTGGAGGCGTGTGGAGGCGTGTCTGGAGGCGTGTGGAGGCGTGTGGAGGCATGTCTGGAGGCGTGTGGATGCGTGTGGAGGCGTGTGGAGGCGTGTCTGGAGGCGTGTGGAGGCGTGTCTGGAGGCGTGTGGAGGCGTGTCTGGAGGCGTGTGGATGCGTGTGGAGGCGTATGGAGGCGTGTCTGGAGGCGTGTGGAGGCGTGTGGAGGCGTGTGGAGGCGTGTGGAGGCGTGTCTGGAGGCGTGTGGAGGCGTGTGGAGGTGTGTGGAGGCGTGTGGAGGCGTGTCTGGAGGCGTGTGGAGGCGTGTCTGGAGGCGTGTCTGGAGGCGTGTGGAGGCGTGTGGAGGCGTGTGGAGGCGTGTGGAGGCGTGTGGAGGTGTGTGGAGGCGTGTGGAGGCGTGTCTGGAGGCGTGTGGAGGCGTGTGGAGGCGTGTCTGGAGGCGTGTGGAGGCGTGTGGAGGCGTGTGGAGGTGTGTGGAGGCGTGTCTGGAGGCGTGTGGAGGCGTGTGGAGGCGTGTGGAGGCGTGTGGAGGCGTGTGGAGGCGTGTCTGGAGGCGTGTGGAGGCGTGTGGAGGCGTGTGGAGGCGTGTCTGGAGGCGTGTGGAGGCGTTTGGATGCGTGTGGAGGCGTGTCTGGAGGCGTGTGGAGGCGTGTCTGGAGGCGTGTGGAGGCGTGTGGAGGCGTGTGGAGGCGTGTCTGGAGGCGTCTGGATGCGTGTGGAGGCGTGTCTGGAGGCGTGTCTGGAGGCGTGTGGAGGCGTGTCTGGAGGCGTGTGGAGGCGTGTGGAGGCGTGTCTGGAGGCATGTGGATGCGTGTGGAGGCGTGTGGAGGCATGTCTGGAGGCATGTGGATGCGTGTGGAGGCGTGTGGAGGCGTGTCTGGAGGCGTGTGGAGGCGTGTCTGGAGGCGTGTGGATGCGTGTGGAGGCGTGTGGAGGCGTGTGGAGGCGTGTCTGGAGGCGTGTGGAGGTGTGTGGAGGCGTGTGGAGGCGTGTCTGGAGGCGTGTGGAGGCGTGTCTGGAGGCGTGTGGAGGCGTGTGGAGGCGTGTGGAGGTGTGTGGAGGCGTGTCTGGAGGCGTGTGGAGGCGTGTGGAGGTGTGTGGAGGCGTGTGGAGGCGTGTCTGGAGGCGTGTGGAGGCGTGTGGAGGCGTGTGGAGGTGTGTGGAGGCGTGTGGAGGCGTGTCTGGAGGCGTGTGGAGGCGTGTGGAGGTGTGTGGAGGCGTGTGGTGGCGTGTGGAGGCGTGTGGAGGCGTGTGGAGGTGTGTGGAGGCGTGTGGAGGCGTGTGTGGAGGCGTGTGGAGGCGTGTCTGGAGGCGTGTGGAGGCGTGTCTGGAGGCGTGTGGAGGCATGTGGAGGTGTGTGGAGACGTGTGGAGGCGTGTCTGGAGGCGTGTGGAGGCGTGTGGAGGCGTGTGGAGGCGTGTGGAGGTGTGTGGAGGCGTGTGGAGGCGTGTGGAGGCGTGTGGAGGCATGTGGAGGTGTGTGGAGACGTGTGGAGGCGTGTCTGGAGGCGTGTGGAGGCGTGTGGAGGCGTGTGGAGGCGTGTCTGGAGGCGTGTGGAGGCGTGTGGAGGCGTGTGGAGGCGTGTGGAGGTGTGTGGAGGCGTGTGGAGGCGTGTGGAGGCGTGTGGAGGCATGTGGAGGTGTGTGGAGACGTGTGGAGGCGTGTCTGGAGGCGTGTGGAGGCGTGTGGAGGCGTGTGGAGGCGTGTCTGGAGGCGTGTGGAGGCGTGTGGAGGCATGTGGAGGCGTGTGGAGGCGTGTGGAGGTGTGTGGAGACGTGTGGAGGCGTGTCTGGAGGCGTGTGGAGGCGTGTGGAGGCGTGTGGAGGCGTGTGGAGGCGTGTGGAGGCGTGTGGAGGCGTGTCTGGAGGCGTGTGGAGGCGTGTGGAGGCGTGTGGAGGCGTGTGGAGGCGTGTGGAGGCGTGTCTGGAGGCGTGTGGAGGCGTGTGGAGGCGTGTGGAGGCGTGTGGAGGCGTGTGGAGGCGTGTCTGGAGGCGTGTGGAGACGTGTGGAGGCGTGTGGAGGCGTGTGGAGGTGTGTGGAGGCGTGTGGAGGCGTGTCTGGAGGCGTGTGGAGGCGTGTGGAGGCGTGTGGAGGCGTGTGGAGGCGTGTCTGGAGGCGTGTGGAGGCGTGTGGAGGCGTGTGGAGGCGTGTCTGGAGGCGTGTGGAGACGTGTGGAGGCGTGTGGAGGCGTGTGGAGGTGTGTGGAGGCGTGTGGAGGCGTGTCTGGAGGCGTGTGGAGGCGTGTGGAGGCGTGTGGAGGCGTGTGGAGGCGTGTCTGGAGGCGTGACCTTGTGACGAGGGCGTCTGTGGGTTACAGTGGCAGAAGCGTTTGGAGAAATGGACCAGGACGCGCTCTCTCTCCTGAGTCTCGCCCATCAGAGGAAACGCCTTCAGGAAGTTCCTACGAAACAGGACGAGACTCAAACCACCGATGACAGAAAACGCCCCATAGCAACGCCCCATAGCAACAGCGACTGGAAGCATCACAACATGGGTGTCCAAACTGTGGTCCGGGGGCTACTGGACATGACGGGTGGGACGTCCCATTTCACTAAATCGTAGTGAACACATTTATATTTCAGACATTTATATTATATTCATAATTAGACATGAGCACAAATGTAGAGGTAATTCCACAACTGTTACCTAGCAACCATGCTGTAAACAAGAGCCAATCCATATCAATTATATATAGCCTTATAAAAGTTATATATAACACTATAAAAGTGTGTAAACTGTCTCGTCGCACATTGATGACATCACAGAAGGATTCTGTTTTAGAACTCAGCTCTACTTCCTGTCATTTTTCAAAATATAATCACATTTTGGATTGAATTCCTCATTTTTCCTCATGTTAGACTCAGTTTAATCTCCTTTAGGCCGTGTTTACTCCTAGTTGAGTCATGATGTAGCTCAGGTTTAGCGCTGGTGGTATTTGGATGCTATATATTTTCTTGTTTGAGAACGTACGGCCCTGGACTGGCCCCTGTGGCCCCTGGGGAATAAACGTTTGGACACCACTGCATTAGAACATAATTAACATAAAACAAAACTCATTTAAATGTGTCACATTCTGTGTCCTTCACGTAGCATCTGAACAGCTCTGTGTGAATAAAGAGCTCAAACAGAACGAGATGTCACTAAATACTCTTTAGATCGATAAAGGTGCACAATCCAAACATGGCAGGTTTTATTCATTATGCTCGTTTTTTTTTACTTCGATCCAAAAAACACTGTTATTGACTAAATCCATCATGTTTTTGTCGGCTCAGAGATGCACAAGGTTTAACATGTTTTATTGACTCTTCTTAAGCTTTGAACAAAATGACAAGAAACAGAAACACGAGAAAGACACGAAACGAGTAAAGCAAACAAACCTGAGGGCCCGGTCCAGAGAGAGGCCCCCGAAGTCAAAGAAGCTCAGGTACTCTGACGCCACCAGCTGGCTGAAGTCATTACTGCAGGCACAAGACAGAGAGTCACAAAGGGAACGTTGAATTAAGATATTGGCCTAAACTATTGAAATAAAGAGTCAAAATCTAAAATGTGATACAATATTAACATTTCAACTCAATTTAAATGTTAAGGAAAATCTTGACACTCTATTTTGATACTTTTTAATGCCTGGGTGTGACAGAAGAATACAGACGCCATCTTTGTCTTTAGATCTGATGATAATTAGTTTTCTCCTTTCACAACTAGAGATAAAGAGAAGGAGCTCCACCCGTCGCTCATAAACACTGACGAGAGCGTAAACGTGAACTCTTCCACCTCAAAGCAACAAACAACAATTAACTCTGGGATTTTACAAAGAGTTTACCAAATAAAGCAGAAGCCACGAAAGGAGAGGTCGACTCAGAGACGAGACACTCTTTACGGCTTTAATGACTTCACGTACAATCTGAACGTGTGTTTTTACTGTTTGAAGTGTTGAGTCACAGCACGATGGGCCAATATGAAATAAACCTTCACTTATAAATAAAGAATAACAGCGTGTTTGTGTGGAATATGAAATAATTTGTGGCACGAGTGTGTGAACATACAGCAATATTTTAGGCCTTTTTTTCGTTTATTTTTTTTAATAATCTGTGAAAAAAATTAATAAAGAAAGAAAATCACACAATATCGGCGCTGGTATCGCAGAAAATCGTTCGATATTGGTCGATACGGAGCCGATATATCGCACATAAAATCCATGTGAAAATGTGAAAATAATGTATCGACTTTATATTTCTTACACGTTGTCATTACAAAAGCAAAAAGTGAACTCTAAACATGTTATTGGTTTAAAGAAATGACTGTAAATTTGCTTTAAGCGCTGGACAATTTTGGAAAAAGACCTAGAAGAATGAAAAATGAACTCAACCAAAAACAAGAATACAGTTTAAGAATGACATGTATGTAAGCTGTAGATGTACGTTCTATACCACATACAACAGCATATTATTGTAATGTTTGCAGAGGAAATAATGTCTCATAAATAACTGCGCAATTGTCTTGATTCTCCCATTTTGTGAAAAGAAAATATGAAGTGAATGTATCTATTTATTGAACTTATTTCCCCATTAATAGCCACATGAACCGTTCCCTCTCTATCCCGGGTTCCAGCTGTTTGAAGGTGCCATTTTGAGGCCTTTTCACCACCACTCCTCAGATGTGCCCGTCTCTGCCACTCACTTCTTGCCCAGGTGTCGTGCCACGTCGCAGCGCTTGAAGCCCTCCAGGTGGTACAGGCGCTTGGCGAGTCGCCGGGCGGCCTCTGTGTCCACGCGGCAACCGTTTGCCAAAGTGTCGGTGCTTCCTCGCTCCAGCCGCGCCGCGCTGCCCAGGTCGCAGTCCTCCGGCTCGGACGGCACGTCGGACAGGTCAGCGTCGCTGTGGAGAGAGAGACGGAGGTGAGTGAACGCAGCGTCGGCATGGAAACACGGATGAACTCTCCTGGTTTAAGCCTGCGCTGGAATAGTCCTGGTTTAGTCCTGGTTTAGTCCTGGTTTAGTCCTGGTTTAGTCCTGGTTTGGTCCTGGTTTGGTCCTGGTTTAGTCTTGGTTTAGTCCTGTTTTTTGTCCTGGTTTAGTCTTGGTTTAGTCTTGGTTTGGTCCTGGTTTGGTCTTGGTTTGGTCCTGTTTTTTGTTCTGGTTTAGTCTTGGTTTGGCCCTGCTTTGGTCTTGGTTGGTCTTGGTTTGGTCCTGGTTTGGTCCTGGTTTGGTCCTGGTTTGATCTTGGTTTAGTCTTGGTCTGGTCTTGGTTTAGTCCTGGTTTGGTCTTGGTTTAGTCCTGGTTTTGTCTTGGTTTGGTCCTGGTTTGGTCCTGGTATGGTCCTGGTTTGATCTTGGTTTAGTCTTGGTCTGGTCTTGGTTTAGTCCTGGTTTGGTCTTGGTTTAGTCCTGGTTTTGTCTTGGTCCTGGTTTGGTCTTGGTTTGGTCCTGGTTTGGTTTTGTTTTGGTCTTGGTTTGGTCTTGTTTTGGTCCTAGTTTAGTCTTTGTTTAGTCCTAGTTTGGTCTTGGTTTGGCCCTGGTTTAGTCCTGGTTTAGTCCTGGTTTAGTCCTGGTTTGGTCCTGGTTTGGTCCTGGTTTAGTCTTGGTTTAGTCCTGTTTTTTGTCCTGGTTTAGTCTTGGTTTAGTCTTGGTTTGGTCCTGGTTTGGTCTTGGTTTGGTCCTGTTTTTTGTTCTGGTTTAGTCTTGGTTTGGCCCTGCTTTGGTCTTGGTTGGTCTTGGTTTGGTCCTGGTTTGGTCCTGGTTTGGTCCTGGTTTGATCTTGGTTTAGTCTTGGTCTGGTCTTGGTTTAGTCCTGGTTTGGTCTTGGTTTAGTCCTGGTTTTGTCTTGGTTTGGTCCTGGTTTGGTCCTGGTTTGGTCCTGGTTTGATCTTGGTTTAGTCTTGGTCTGGTCTTGGTTTAGTCCTGGTTTGGTCTTGGTTTAGTCCTGGTTTTGTCTTGGTCCTGGTTTGGTCTTGGTTTGGTCCTGGTTTGGTTTTGTTTTGGTCTTGGTTTGGTCTTGTTTTGGTCCTAGTTTAGTCTTTGTTTAGTCCTAGTTTGGTCTTGGTTTGGCCCTGGTTTAGTCCTGGTTTAGTCCTGGTTTAGTCTTAGTTTGGCGTTACAGTTTGGCCTGTATCCAACACCTACAGACCAGACACTGGGACTGGAGACAGGAGTTTAGAGACAGATTAAGTTGCAAAACATTTCAAATAGTGGAAGGTTGTTTCTCAAACACGAGTCCCAGAGGTGGAAAGGCTGTTATTGTATGAATACAAAGTATTAATAATAGTTTATGTATTTGTTTTAATTCAAAGCTGTTTTTATGTAGTTTGAGTTGAGGAAAATACTGGTTTAGATCTGGTTAAGTCCTTGACCATAGTCAAAGGTGCACTACGTAACCACCCGCTTGTCTACACAGAGTCTTATAATGCCAGACTGTGAAACTTTCAAGACAAGACTATAACATCTCCATGGAAACCAGCACTTTGCCATAAAAGTTACATCACGCATCTTTAAAACAACGTCTCAGTCAGTAAGCTTGGTTTGCCTCGAATTTGGACAATAACTGGTCTTTAGTCTTGATTGTCCTGAGCCAGGTTTAGTCCTGACGTAGACCTGGTTTAGACCTGACGTAGACCTGGTTTAGTCCTGACGTGGACCTGGTTTAGTCCTGACGTAGACCTGGTTTAGACCTGACGTAGACCTGGTTTAGTCCTGACGTGGACCTGGTTTAGTCCTGACGTAGACCTGGTTTAGACCTGACGTAGACCTGGTTTAGACCTGACGTAGACCTGGTTTAGTCCTGACGTGGACCTGGTTTAGTCCTGACGTAGACCTGGTTTAGACCTGACGTAGACCTGGTTTAGTCCTGACGTAGACCTGGTTTAGTCCTGACGTAGACCAGGTTTAGTCCTGACGTAGACCTGGTTTAGACCTGACGTAGACCAGGTTTAGTCCTGACGTAGACCTGGTTTAGTCCTGACGTAGACCTGGTTTAGACCTGACGTAGACCAGGTTTAGTCCTGACGTAGACCTGGTTTAGTCCTGACGTAGACCAGGTTTAGTCCTGACGTAGACCTGGTTTAGTCCTGACGTAGACCAGGTTTAGTCCTGACGTAGACCTGGTTTAGTCCTGACGTAGACCTGGTTTAGTCCTGACGTAGACCAGGTTTAGTCCTGACGTAGACCTGGTTTAGTCCTGACGTGGACCTGGTTTAGTCCTGACGTAGACCTGGTTTAGTCCTGACGTAGACCTGGTTTAGTCCTGACGTAGACCTGGTTTAGTCCTGACGTGGAACTGGTTTAGTCCTGACGTAGACCAGGTTTAGTCCTGACGTAGACCTGGTTTAGTCCTGACGTAGACCTGGTGTAGTCCTGACGTGGACCTGGTTTAGTCCTGACGTAGACCTGGTTTAGTCCTGACGTAGACCTGGTTTAGTCCTGACGTAGATCTGGTTTGGCCCTGACTAGACCTGGTTTAGTCCTGGTTTGGCCCTGACATAGACCTGGTTTGGCCCTGGTTTAGACCTGGTTTGGCCCTGACGTAGACCTGGTTTAGTCCTGACATAGACCTGGTTTAGACCTGGTTTGGCCCTGACGTAGACCTGGTTTGGCCCTGACGTAGACCTGGTTTGGCCCTGACGTAGACCTGGTTTGGCCCTGACGTAGACCTGGTTTAGTCCTGACGTAGACCTGGTTTAGTCCTGACATAGACCTGGTTTAGACCTGGTTTAGTCCTGATGTAGACCTGGTTTAGACCTGGTTTGGCCCTGACGTAGACCTGGTTTGGCCCTGACGTAGACCTGGTTTGGCCCTGACGTAGACCTGGTTTGGCCCTGACGTAGACCTGGTTTAGTCCTGTTCTAGTACTTTTAGTCCAGGTTTGTTACTGTGTTTCCTCCAGTTTGGTCTCATTTCTGATTGGACGTGCGTGTTCGTCCTCAGGCCACATTTTGGTCGATGAAAAACAAAACTTGAACCGCGGATGGAAATGGCCTTTGGCGCGACCCAGTTTCAGTCCTCGCTCGTGGTCTAAATCCCAGGCTAAACTGGACTAATCTGACTGTTGACCTCTGGCACCGTGAGACAATGAGACGTGTGACTGTCCACTCTTCCTCTGACGCGAGCTCGGAGCGGGATTTGAGGACGTTCTCTTTTAAAAGGTTATTACAGGTGTATCATCGCTTAAAATAGAAGGAGCTTCCATTTCCTCAGGCCAAAAACACTTCACATTATAAAGTATTTGAAGTTTACAGTAGATTAGATAAATTTCCACCGTCGCACCAACGTCCTCAATGTTACTTTTAAACAAATATAATGTAATTTTCAACGCAAAACAACTTTCATATTTACATGTGGTTTCATTCAATAATCTGTAATAATCTGATCTATTCAATAAAGGTCTATTTTGTCCAAACATATTCATTATTCCTCCTCTGTAAATGTGGCCAATATCTGCCAGGAACCACAAGATTCATCTCAGTCTAATCACAATCACAATCAGGAAAGGAAAATCGCAAACGACAGCAATTTATTATAATGATAAAGGGAAATGTGATGCAGCTCTGTGTTTTCCATTTCAACAACAAACTTAATAAAGATGGTGGGAAATGCCTGTTCTCCAATGGAAACTGTGAAATGCATTATAATAAAGACAAAAGATCTTACCGCAATCACAATTTGGGAAAAAGATCTCATTTTCTGACATCTATTGGGACTGCGATCAGCGCTTTATGTTTTAATAATAGTATTCTGTTCAAAGTTCACGTTTAAACACGTCCAGGATCGACAAAAAGACTGAAATATGAACCGAAACTAACACTACCAAGAATCACAAGTATTTCACGTGTTTGTACGGCTCCGAACGACAGGGTTTCGCAGTGTTTAATGTAGAAAAAGACAGGCCAGTTTGTCATTCGTGGAGGAAAAGATGGCACTTGAAAAATGGCCGCCTTTGAGATTTGCTAATTACATTCATTATAATCTCACGGCTCTAATCACAGTTTCATATGTTTCTCTCATTATTCAGACACTCGCACTAATTCAGCTACGTGTACTTGACAAACCTTTGAATAAAATAAAACTCACGTGTGAGTAAAATCTACACGTGACACAAGCTTTACGATGACAATATTAAAGGATTTGAACGTTTTGAGTTTTTTTTTTGTGGTCTATCCTTTAAAAAATAACAGATTTGACAAACTCACTTCAAATAATCTTCTTTTAACCTGCTGCTTCTTGTTGTTTCATTGGTGTTTTTGTCTGTCCTGAAGCGGGACGTCAAAATTAATGGCCATTTGACGGATCCACTGACTTTGGAACGAGGGGCGAGACAGGGTTGTGCCTGGTCCCCCCTCCTGTTCGCTTTGTATTTGGAACCACCGACCCAACATTATTAGACAATCAGAAAAAATTAATGGTGTTACAATTCACGGGATGGAAGATAAACTCAAAACACTTCAGCCCAATACATTAAACGTCCATCCACATTTATAAATCACATCATTATGGAACTTGTCTATCCTGCGACCAGAGGATGCACTTTAGCCTCACCGGAGAGTTTGAGAAAGAATGACACGTGAAACAATCGACTGCGACTTTGATCTCGGCTCCGTCTGACAATGTTCCGTTTGTGTTTGAAACCACGGCGATGTTAAAGCTGACGATGGCGCGCTCCTCGTTGTGGCTGACACTTACATAACAGAGCTCCGGGCTGTATCTGTCTCAGGGCATTTCTCCGCTCGAGCCGTTTGAGGAAAAAGACAATTCCTCGACGAGCTTCAGGAACATTTTAGTATTTCAGTCACATGAAAAAGCCAAAGGGTGAAACAATTGTGAACTGGAAGTCACGTGTCATAGAAATAACACTTAACATACATGTTCCTTAAAGCTCGATATAACACAGGACGACATTCTTCAAGTCTATTGTATGATAAAGGCATTATTATTACTCTATTACGCTCTACAAAACTGTCAAAAATGTTGAAATGATGTTAAAATATCATCTAAAACATAACATAAACATATTTTTTTTTTTCAAATTTAACTAAAATAATAATACCGTATTTTCTGGACTATAAGTTGCACCTTTTTTCATAGTTTTGGCCGGGGTGCAACTTCTACTTATATTTATACTTATACTCCAGAGCGACTTATATGTGATATTATCTGTTATTTTCACACTTGTAACTGCATTTCATACTCCAGTGCAACTTATATGTTTTTTTTGTCTCTATTATGCATTTTTTGGCTGGTGCGACTTATAGTCCAGAAAATACAGTAGGTTTGTCTTGTTATAATCACAGAGTTTAGCTGGAGAAAGGCAATTTTTGATCAAAGTATAGACTAAGAATAATGCCGTGGTCAGCATTAACCACGTATGTCTAAAGATAATAAAGTAGGATTTCTTTAGCTTATCGTCACCGACCGGAAGTTTGTAGATTGTGATTTCCCAGTCAGTAACAAATCTGCGTCAAAAGTCAATCTGCTCTACCAATATCTTTAACGCTTTACCGTTTATTTAAAGTTGAACCCAAGTATGAGCCCAACGTTCAAGAAATCACAACGCTTAACTGTTAATAAACCTCCAGATCAACTGACTTTAGAGTAAAATGGAACGTGTTTTAAGCGTCTTTATCCAGAAATAACTGAGGAACTACGGCCGACAGAGAACATTTGAACAGCTTCTGGCACTTTAAATAATACAGATATGTACGACCAGCACGTTTGGTGAACGACACGAGCCGGGGAAGGACACGGACGTCAAAATAGTCGGTGCAAATGTTGGACACAGACTCTGCAGTGCTCCGTTCCACCCGTAAACGCCATCATTTCCTGTTCCTGTGCCGTGCCTCGTCAGCGCTGACCGCAGATGATTCAAATGCTTCTCTTAATCTGATCAGCACAATCACATTAGCTCCACGGATTTAATACGTTTTGCACTGTTTACGCAGGATTAGAGGTCGCCCCGGAGACGGCGGAAAAAGCCAGACATCGGACATTACCCACGGCATTATTCAAGTCTGAATTATTAAGGGGAAAATAACTTAATTTACAGCAGCGGATTCGGACAAACAACAGCGGGGAATGAATAAGTAATCGTGAGAAAATGAAACAAATGAAGGCTGAAAGGTTCGTTTTAGTCAAGTTCAACGGACGCAAATATCTCACGGGTTTTGTGACGTATAAACCCGGCTAACGCTGCGTCCCGGTCGGACCTTCGAAGAGACGTGTTCCAGCGTCAAGTCGAGAAAAAACTATGAGCGATACGTAACAGAGCGTGACCTGTGACAACTCAAACCAAGCAATAAAACCCAAGAAGCAGCTCAGATCACTGCGTTTGTTGTCATTAGCGCAGCGTAGACGTTAGCAACATTAGCGCGACGCCGCATTTCTAACGGCAGAGGCTCGACGGCAGCGCGGGAGCAGGTTCACAGACAGCAGGGGGCAGTAGAGAGAGGCTAAAGAGGAAACAACACCAGTACTATCCATATTTGAACTGGAATTTAGCCACTTTATCCAAACGCAGGGGGCAGCCATGTTGGATTG
>NW_027315735.1:31496283-31508783 GCF_026437365.1 Eucyclogobius newberryi | reverse complement strand
TCTAACATGACTCTAACATGACTCTAACATGACTCTAACACGACTCTAACATGACTCTAACACGACACTAACATGACTCTAACACGACATTAACATGACTCTAACACAACTCTAACACGACTCTAACACGACTCTAACACGACTCTAACATGACTCTAACACGACTCTAACATGACTCTAACATGACTCTAACATATGACTCTAACATGACTCTAACATGACTCTAACACGAATCTAACACGACTCTAACATGACTCTAACATGACTCTAACATGAGTCGGCTCGTGAGTTAAATAGTTATAGTGGCAGGAGACGTTAAATGTGGCAAATAAAATGGATATAAACACCACTTTCTTCTGCTTCTCCTGAGGCGCTCTCAGGCCACAGAGACATGGTCCCTCCAGTGAGTCCTGGGTCTTCCCCGAGGCCTCTTCCTGGTGGGACATGCCCGAGCCTCCTCAGCTGGCTCCTGTCGACGTGGAGGAGCAGCGGCTCTACTCCAGGCTCCTCACCCTATCTCAAAGGAAACGCCCTGTCGCCCGGTGGAGGAAACTCATTTCCACTGCTTGTATCCGGGATCTTGTCCTTTCGGTCATCACCCAAAGCTCATGACCAAAGCTGAGGCTGGGACGTAGATTGAGCGTTAAATCGAGAGCTTTCCTTTCCACTCAGAATGACTAAACATGTGCGAATCCTCCAAAAGCATGTTTAGCTGGAGTGTAAAACCTAAACCAAATCATTACGCAAATCAATGGAGGTGGGAAAAAATATGGATCATGTTGTGAATGTTTAATATTGAGTACTGTATTTCCTGCACTATAAGGCGCACTGTCAATGAATGGTCTATTTTCAACCATTTTTCATCTATCAGACGCACCGGACTATAAGGTGCATTAAGCGAAACAAAACGTGAACCACACAACATCACTTTGATATCAGTAAGAACAACCAGAACTCATCCATATACAATGCGCACTGGATTATTAGGCGCACTGTTGTTTTTTTGAGACAATTAAAGGCTTTTAAGTGCGCCTTATAGTGAGGAAAATACGGTATGTTGTGCATAATTTAAAAAAATGCTGCAAATAAGCTGATTAAAGAAAAAAAAAACGTCTTAAAATAAAAGGATTTAAATCGAAATTCCTGCACTTTTGTGGGTAATTTTACAGCCATTTCACATTTGACCTGATTCTTAAACCTCAATGAAAACATTTAAAGACAAGTTTGAGCACATTTCTATTGTGGCGCTCCCCCCACAGACAGAGGAAGGGCCAGTGGAACACATCTATTTTCAGTCTGTGTGAATGAGGAAGACCTTATTTTAAAGTGTTTGTTTCTTCCTAAATCTCCACTCCGATAGATTTAGAGTAACACATGTTCTCCTTCAAAATAGTGATGTATTGGTTTTATAGAGTTATTTTTGGACACTTAAAAGCAGTTTAGCATTACATTATTCAAAAACTAAATGCCTGTCAAGCTGTGCCAACCATGCATCAGATTTCTTGCACCTTTCATGACGCCTAAAGAGCTTTACGTTGCATTTTCCATTCTCTCCACACTTGCCAAGGCCAAAGGAGACTTCATGAGCTGACCTGGGGCAGACTGACGGACACGTGGCTGCCAATCTGCGCCGCCGCCTCCTCCGAACAACACCGACACTCACGCACACACCACACACAAACTGGACAACGTGCGTTAAGCGTCTGACGATTATTGTGAGAGGAAACATCACAGCATCACGATGATTCACGATGATTGACACAAAACAGACTCTTTATTTTCTTTCATTCTAATTCATTACATTCGTTATTGTGACATGAACAGCCACATGAAAAGCACTCTGGATTTAGATGTAACTTGGATTTAGAGTACAGATTGTATAGAAAATAGTGTTGTCGATGTTAAGGAATAAAGTCGATACTGAATTTGATCCCACAACGATAACTGAAAATGCTCTTTTTGAGGTCAAAGTTTGAGACAAAAGATTGACAATAAAACACTACATTCTTTATAAAACACCGTGGGATTTATATCTCTGGAAAGGTCACGTTTTGTCCTGTTCAAGGGACTTTTTTTAGAATCAATACCAAATGAGTATCGATACAAGTGCAAGTCTCAGGTTTTAAGTACTTTTGAATGTAAATGATTTTATTTTAGCTTCAGATGATTATGAGTTCATCTTGACATCCGTAAACATCAGACTGAACTAGTGAGAGCTGGAAAAGAATGGGCAGATTTCTCCCTTTTGTTGACAGGACAGATGGAGCGTGAGATGGTGAGAGAGAAAGAGAGGGACATTCAGCAAACGGTCGAGGCCAGGGAGAGAAAACCCAGGACGCAGCAGAAGCAGCTGTGCAACGCCTCAGTCCATTTTACTGCCTTTCTGAACGTTTGCGCTGCACGATTTGAGAAAAAGATCAAATTGTGATTTTTCTGACACGTATTGTGATTATTTATGTTCAAAGTTTACATTATGAACACGTCCGGGAGACTCGACAAACAGACTGAACTAGCCCCACGAACTGACAAACTAATGATGATAACTAGAATGATTGAACTACAGGATGTTTCCATGTTTGTGGGAGAAAACGCGTTACTCCCAAAACCGTTTGCGATTTGCCGATTGCGTGGCGTTCAGATTTCGATTCGACTGCGGTGACTCCTGCGGCCGTGTTGTTTTCAGGATTGCTTCATGTGATTGCGCTGACCACATTCTGAGGAGCAGGAGCGCGAGGGCTGTGACGCTGCTTACACCGGGTCACAAAAGGCCCCAGAACAAACGGCATATGTACACAACCAGTCTGCCATCGCAGCACTTACCTCCCCTTTTCCCTCTAAACACAGTCCTGAAAACACTCCTCACGTCAGATTCATCACAACTAATTCAGTCATCGAATAACTGTTAACGTGCTTATAAACAGGTTCCAAAACAGGAGCGGAGTAAAAGTAGGTTTATGGCTGAAATTGAGTCGTAACTCCACAAAAAATGATGTGGAAATGTATTGTACCGTGTTTTCCGGACTATAAGTTGCACCAACCCAAAAATGCATAATAGAGAAGAAAAATACATATATAAGTCGCACTGGAGTATAAGTCGCATTTTTGGGAGACATTTATTTAATAAAATCCAAGACCAAGAACAGATATTTCCTCTTGAAATGCAGTTTAAAATAATAACAGAGAGAGAGATGAGAGAACCTGGTGAATAGGTGTATGTATGCTAACGCTAACACCTTCAGCTACATGACGTATGCTAACGCTAACACCTTCAGCTACATGAGGCACAGACAGAACTGTGGTAAGTGTCTGGTATGTTAACGTAACATATGAACAGTTATTCAGATAACTATAGCATAAAGAACATGCTAACAAGTTTAGCAAAGCATCAGTTTTACCCCAAATCACTAAATCCATTGAATTCTTCTTCCTCTGTGTCACTTCTAAACAACTCCACAAACTCCAGAGGAAGAGGAAGTGCAGATTCTTCTTCTGCGTCGCTTAGAGCCTAGAGCGCCCTCTTGTGGTTGTCAGTGTGAAAATAACAAATAATTTCACATATAAGTCGCTCCCCAGCCAAACTATGAAAAAAGGTGCGACTTATAGTTTGGAAAATACGGTATTTGATGAAAACAGTCCTTTGTCCACCAGGATCTTCAAACGGCTTCACTTCAGTCAAAGTCATTAAAAATATTTTCATGGCAAAACAGAGCAGCAGTGGCAATAATATAATTTCAGGAACAAAAAAAAACAACTAAACTAAAATGTGTGAACTGGGGCTGGAAATCACAGAGTCCCCTCAATACGATAATATCACGAGTTTATGATATCGGAAAATCGATATATTGCACATGGTATTCTGCGATATAAAGGATAAAATATATTTTAACTACATATCTCCTTGTTAAACCACAACTTAATATGAAATACACCCATTTTAATAATCTAAACAGTGAAAAATGTCAAATGTAACAAAACTGTAGCATTATCACAAATAAATTGTTTCAATATACACACTCAAAAAAGAAAAAAAAATAATGGCGATACAGCAGCACACAAAACCAATACTGTATCACGATATATTGATATTTTGATATTTTAGCTTAGCTCCATCGTGGACATAAAATAATGGAGGTAATAATAAAAAACAACATTTCATTAGACTTATATTGCATTTTCCAGACGCTCAAAGTCGCTCCATTCCAAACTGGTCACGTATGTTTAATATCAATAACTTTCTAACTTTCTAACTAACATCATTACATCATGTTTGTTTTTTCCTTAAGCGACTTGAGTCTTCAAACTGCTTGTCAACACGAATAAAGGCTCAATAAATGAAAAAAAAAAAACACAACAAGCTGTAATAGGCTGAATCTTTGAATTATGGGGCAGTTTGTTGACTTTTCCCCCTTAAAAAAACTGCTTGTCATGGCTCAAAGTCCAGCACAATATCATCACAAGTTCCATTATGATCCAGGGTTTCAGAAAGATGAACAATCAGGACAAAATATGATTCTCTTTGAATATGAAACAGTCCTTAAAGTGTTTGATATAACAACCTGAAACGCACGAATATAATACATTAGTTTACTTTTGTCTTTGTGCCACTCTATCCTCCTCATTTATTTATTCATTTTGTATTAAAATCCCACAATTACAATTCAATTTCGCATTTTACGTCTCCCAGATCCAAAATTGCGCACAGAAGCCGCACTAAACGCTATAATCACGCATCTCCGCCGTGCCGTGCCGTGCACACTACAGCACCAGATGCGCCAAAACATGCAAAACAGCCGCAAACTCACAGCAGCCGCAGCAGAAAGTCGAAGTGCGCGTCATATTCGTCCTTCCACATCGCGCCCGCCGCGTCGGTGTCGAGAGAGCGGAGAAAGGCGCGCTCCGCTGCCCACGCCTCATCCTCCGCTGCCCCGCCGCGGCCCGAGGAGCTGACACCGGCCCCTTCCTCCTCTTTTATGGACCCAGAGTCTGCGACAAAAACGCAGGGGGACTCGCACGCGGGGGGGGGGGGGGGGGGGGGGCTGGATGAACGGGTGAACCGGCGTGCGTAGAGGGCGACGGCGATCCGTTAGTTATCCGCGCGTAATGTCAGGGAACTGGAGTTTTCCTTCAAGTTTGTGCGTGTGCGTGAGTGCGCGTGTGTGTGTGTGTGGGGCGGGGAGAGAGAGAGAGAGAGAGAGACACTAGAGAGAGAGAGAGAGACACTAGAGAGAAAGAGACACTAGAGAGAGAGAGACACTATAGAGAGAGAGACACTAGAGAGAGAGATAGAGACTAGAGAGAGATACTTTAGAGACAGAGAGACTATTCCCGACAGCGACACCAGAATGGGCCCCGAGTCTGAGCGCGACTTCCTCTTTGCGCCGCGCGGGGCCAGAGAACACAACCAGGTCAAACATGAATCTGAATGACGCAAAGAGGAACGTGGAGAGGTCACACAGCTGTGAGGAGGAGGAGGAGGAGGAGGAGAGGGGGGAGGAGGAGGAGGAGAGGGGGGAGGAGAGGGAGGAGGAGAGGGGGGAGGAGGAGGAGGAGAGGGGGGAGGAGGAGGAGGAGGAGGAGGAGGAGGAGGAGGAGAGGGGGGAGGAGGAGGAGGAGAGGGGGGAGGAGAGGGAGGAGGAGAGGGGGGAGGAGGAGGAGGAGAGGGGGGAGGAGGAGGAGGAGGAGGAGGAGGAGAGGGGGGAGGAGGAGGAGGAGAGGGGGGAGGAGAGGGAGGAGGAGAGGGGGGAGGAGGAGGAGGAGAGGGGGAGGAGGAGGAGGAGGAGGAGGAGGAGAGGGGGGAGGAGGAGGAGGAGAGGGGGGAGGAGGAGGAGGAGGAGGAGGAGGAGGAGGAGGAGGAAGAGGAGGAGAGGGGGGAGGAGGAGGAGGAGGAGAGGGGGGAGGAGGAGGAGGAGGAGGAGGAGGAGGAGGAGGAGGAGAGGGAGGAGGAGGAGGAGGAGGAGGAGGAGGAGGAGAGGGAGGAGGAGGAGGAGGAGGAGGAGGAGGAGGAGGAGGAGGAGGAGAGGGGCGAGGAGGAGGAGGAGGAGGAGGAGGAGGAGGAGGAGGAGGAGGAGGAGGAGAGGGGCGAGGAGGAGGAGGAGGAGGAGGAGGAGGAGGAGGAGGAGAGGGAGGAGGAGGAGGAGGAGGAGGAGGAGAGGGAGGAGGAGGAGGAGGAGGAGGAGAGGGAGGAGGAGAGGGAGGAGGAGGAGGAGGAGGAGGAGGAGGAGGAGGAGGAGGAGGAGAGGGAGGAGGAGGAGGAGAGGGAGGAGAGGGAGGAGGAGGAGGAGGAGGAGGAGAGGGAGGAGAGGGAGGAGGAGGAGGAGGAGGAGGAGAGGGAGGAGGAGGAGAGGGAGGAGGAGGAGGAGGAGGAGGAGGAGGAGGAGGAGGTGGAGGAGGAGGAGACACACGTGCTGTGTTCTTGGTTTAATGACGACACGAGCAGACTCCGGCTCAAGAACAATGACTTGCGTAAAAGTGACAAACACAAAACGAGCTCGTGCTGAACTCACAGTTTTGATCTGTAGAACAAACTTCAAAGGGTTTTACACAATAAACGATGCACATGAATAATTAATCAGCCCAATATAAAATGTACTTTTAGAGAGAAGAGAAGTCTCTAAACAGTAAATATCAATGTTTTCAGTGAAATAATGGCAAAAAAACTAGAAACACTGTGTTTTATATGATATAGAAATGAGGTAAATACATTAAATACATTATACTATGGAAGGTCATTTGTAAAACTAATCCTTTTTATTATTATCCTTATTATTAGGCCCGAGCGCCACAAGCTGGCGAGAGGCCTATTAGCTTCGTGGTCGTCATCCCCATATAAAGCACTCATTTGCGCTAAGTAGCTCACGAATACGTTCCCCATCTCTTGCATGTTCCGTGCATATAAGCATGTAATGCAAAAATTGAACATTATTACTGTATAGAGGGCCAAAAACACAAAGTGGGCGGAGCCCACACAAAATTATCGAAAGTACCCGTCAGTGACCAGGGACCCACACCATGAGGTAGGAAAGCGCGAGCGCTTTCCGAAAATGTATAGTTTATGATATTTGAAAAATGGGAAACATTGTTTTCGCATCGGAATATTTAGGCCCGAGCCCCAGCAGGGCGGAGGGCCTATTGCTCCCGCAACGCTGCTGCGCCCGCATGTTTGGTACCCCGTCGCCCCTGGCAAGTACAGCGAACTAGCCCATGCCGAAGGCATGGATCATGCATACTTACTCCTGCTATGACAGAAATAGTCAACAATTAGTGAATGGGCGTAGCCCATTCACTAATTGTTGACAACAGCAGCGCGAAGCGCTGCATTCCTCCAAAAACGGCTATATTGTTTTTGCTAAAAATATTATTATTATTATTTTTCTTGTTCTTCTTCAGCGCTTTGATCTCTAATTTGACCCCCTGAACATGCTCAAAAACTCACCAAACTTTGCCCAAAATTCAGAATCGGCGAAAAATTTTATTTTTTCTGGGCCATTTTTTTTTTCGTTAAAAAATGGCGCGACAGCGCCACCGACAAAAGTCAAAATACATTGCGCCTATGGGAGACGCCCCGAGGTCAACTTTGGCGTAAAGCTACGAAATTCGGAACACGCATTCCTCTCGTGAGGACAAACAAAAAAAATCATTGTAGCCACGCCCCCAGACTTACCCTATGGCCGCCATCTTCCTTTGAAAATGAAAACACGCTGTGTTAGCCATTTTGTTCACGTCAAACTTTGACGAGCTCCTCCTAGGGCGTTTTGCCCACCAACTTCAAAATCGGCGTACGTCCTCTGGACAAGTGGGGCATCTAAAGTTATCCAATTTTTTGAGATACCTTTTACGGTCTGTGTGCGGCGCAGCCGCAAAGTTGGACAACTTATTTTGGAATATTGCAGATCTAAAAATTGCTCCCATTTGATCAAAACCAGTCCGATTAGGACCAAATTTGAATCAGTTGTTAAACTTTCTAGTTTGGACCAGTTTAGGCTGACAAAATTGAAATGGCCGCGATAGCGCCCCCTACAGAGTGACCTTTAAATTAACATTGAAGGTCAAAAATTAGTTTTACCAAAATTGTCTAAACTTTACCCAAAATTCTATTTTGCCGTCCCGATCACAAAAGCCAATCACAAAAATGCCTAATTTTTTACGGCGTAGTCGTAGCGATGACAGAAACCTCCCATGTTATCCCTATGGGAAAACCACAAAATCTCTCAAATTACCACATTTTTATGTTTTACACTTTAACGAAGTCCTCCTAGTGCGTTTTGCCCACCAACCTCTAAATCGCTGTACGTCCTCTAGACAAGTGGTGCATCTAAAGTTATCAAAATTTTAAGGATAACTTTTACGGTCTCTCTGCGACGGAGCCGCAAACGTTTCCCAGAATTCTGACTATTTGGCCTTCAGAGTGGCCTATAAACAATAGAGTTTTTCCAAATGACATGATATTTTGAACAAAATTCTAATTTGCCATCCTGATCATAAAAGTATGAGAGCCAAAGTCATATTTTGTACGGCGTAACCGTAGCGTTGACAGAAACATCCCATGTTATCCTTATGGGAAAATCGTAGAATCGCTCAAATCACCACATTTTTACGCTTCACACCTTAATGAACTCCTCCTAGGGTGATTGTCCGATCAAGTTCATATTTGGAGAATATCATCTACACAAGCGGGGCATCAAAACTTGTCCATATTTTGATTCTAAGTGCTACGGTCTCTGTGTGGCGGACCCGCAAATATATGTCACAAATGGGAAAACAGCGAAATCTCTAAAATGACCACATTTTTACGCTTCACACTTTAACGAACTCCTCCTAGGGCAATAGCTCGATCAAGCTCATATTTGGGGAGAATCATCTACACAAGCGGGGCATCAAAAGTTAGTCATATTTTGATTTTAAGTGGTACGGTCTTTGTGCCGTGGAGCTGCAAATATACTGTCACAAATGTGAAAAACGCCAAATCCTTGAAATGTTCACATTTACGCTTCACACTTTAACAAACTCCTCCGTGGGCAATAGCTCGATCAAGCTTTACTTTGGGAAATATCATCTACACAAGCGGGGCAGCAAAAGTTATCCATATTTTTATTCCAAGTGCTACGGTCTCTGTGCGGCGGCGCAGCAAATTTGACTGACACTTGTGTTGATTTGCACTGGATTGGCCATGTCCAATGTGTTGCCGTCTGTCAAGTTCTTTCTTAATTCAACACACTATAAGGGCGCCATCTTTATCAAGTCGAAAGCGCAGAGTCGGAAGGCCGGCGGCCCGCGAGGGCCGTTGGATGCCGCTTGCGGCTTTAATCTTCTTCTTATTATTCTCGGGACCAACCCCCCTATTTTTCACCCAGTGAACATTGACGAAAAGTCACAAAAATTTGCACACCTCTAAAAATCGTGCCTCTCTACATTCTGGCTATCTCCCTTTTCTAAAATAAAAAAATTGGCGCGTCAGCGCCCCCAAATGTACCAAAAATGCATTGAGAGATGGGAAATGACCCAAAAAAAATCTGATCGTAGAATCATGAAATTTGGCGCAGAGGTAGATGGTGACAAGAGAAGTAAAAAATATTATTACGGCAACGCCGTCCGCCCAACCAAAAGTCGGCCATATTGCTTCAAAAATGGCTAAACATGACTTCTGAGTTTTTCCAAACGTCGTACTTTTACGAACTCCTCCCAGGGCGTTGGTCCTAAAAAGCTGAAATTTGGTGAAAATGCTACTGAGGAGTGGGACATCAAAAGTTATCCAAATTACATTGATACCTGTCACGATCTCTGTGCGGCGAAGCCGCAAACTGTAGCAAGAATTTCAGAAATCTCCCAAATTTTACATTTCTGCCGTTTGCGCAGATAAAGTCCGAATTGCGTCAAATTAGAATCAGTTGTTAAACTCTTTGCCCTAAACCTACTTGAAGTGAAATAAATTAATTTGGCGCCACAGCGCCCCCTACAGATTTTATATGGAGGTTAAATGTTTAGTTTTGCGAAATTATATGAAATTTGACACACAACTCAATTTTAGCATCCCCATCAAAAAAGTCAAAGAGAGCCATGTCATAATTGTTATGGCGTTGCCGTAACGATGACCGAAACCTTCCATGTTATTCCAATGGGGAAATCGCCAGAACATGTTTACACTTTAGACTTTCACAAACTCCTCTTAGGGCGTTAGCCCTATTAACCTGAAATTTGGTGAGACTCATCTTCAGGGGTGGACCATCAAAAGTTATCCACATTTTTATTCAAAGAGTCATGGTGTCTGTGCGGCAAAGCCGCACATTTTGCCAAGAATTCAAAATAAAATTGCTTTTTGATGGTAAAACAAAGGGGAGAAGATGTGACAGCGTCACAGATTCAGCAGTAGGCGTAATAAAAGGACAATTGGGGCGCGTTAGCGCCCCCTCCTCTTGCGGCGTGGCGGCGGCGTAGCGAGGGCCGATCATTGCCGCTTGCGGCTATATTTATCATTATTACTACAGTGTATGTATATCACGGCCTGTCCAGTCCAGTCACTCAAAGCACAACAGCCTCGCCTCTGCCCCAGGGCAGCTGTGACTTATGTCCGTGTGATGCCTCAGTCCCACAGTGAAAGAAAACCTTTGTCAAATTGATACCTTTGTCAAATTGATTTTTTCACATTGGTCAAGACGATCAATAATGCCCAAGATGTCGTGACGTTACCTGTAAATCATCAACATATGTGACTCTTTGGATGACAAACCTTTTAAAGAGTAAAACAAAATCATAATTACAGCTTCATTTGGTCTTTTTACAGTTTTATTTATGGTTGATGCTTCATTAAAAAGTGTTTCTAATATAAAGCTGTAATAAAATCAGCTCTGTTTGAACTTGAAGCTAAAGTTAGACACATTAAACATTAAGATGATGAGACAGAGTTGTAGTACAGTAGTAGTGGTAGTAGTAGTAGTAATAGTAGTAGTAGTAGTAGTAGTAGTAGTAGTGGTAGTGGTAGTGGTAGTGGTAGTGGTAGTAGTATTGGTAGTGGTAGTGGTAGTGGTAGTGGTAGTAGTAGTGCTAGTGGTAGTAGTGGTAGTGGTAGTGGTAGTGGTAGTGGTAGTGGTAGTAGTTGTAGTAGTAGTAGTGGTAGTGGTAGTGGTAGTGGTAGTGGTAGTGGTAGTAGTAGTAGTAGTAGTAGTGGTAGTAGTAGTAGTAGTAGTAGTGGTAGTGGTAGTGGTAGTGGTAGTGGTAGTGGTAGTGGTAGTAGTAGTGCTAGTGGTAGTAGTGGTAGTGGTAGTGGTAGTGGTAGTGGTAGTGGTAGTAGTTGTAGTAGTAGTAGTGGTAGTGGTAGTGGTAGTGGTAGTGGTAGTGGTAGTGGTAGTAGTGGTAGTGGTAGTGGTAGTGGTAGTAGTTGTAGTAGTAGTAGTGGTAGTGGTAGTGGTAGTGGTAGTGGTAGTGGTAGTGGTAGTAGTAGTAGTAGTAGTAGTGGTAGTAGTAGTAGTAGTAGTAGTGGTAGTAGTAGTAGTAGTAGTAGTGGTGGTGGTAGTGGTAGTAGTAGTAGTAGTAGTAGTAGTGGTAGTGGTAGTAGTAGTAGTAGTGGTAGTGGTAGTAGTAGTAGTAGTAGTAGTGGTAGTAGTAGTAGTAGTAGTAGTGGTGGTGGTAGTGGTAGTAGTAGTAGTAGTAGTAGTAGTGGTAGTGGTAGTAGTAGTAGTAGTAGTAGTAGTAGTAGTATTAAATGAAGGATACTAGATATACAAATCTATAGTTCAGCTCATGTGGGACAGTGGATTTTTAAAAACAGCCCGTGACACATCGTTGCCAGCTGCAGATATTAAAATCACTGCTTCCTGTTCAGAAATAACTGGAACTACGGCGGCTGTCGAGGGTCAAAAGGACAAACGCTTTTGAGTCGAGAAGGAGCAGATGAATCTATTTACATCACCACGAACATCACCACGAACATGCACTTTGCACACGGCAGAGTCTGAAATCCTTGAGTCCGGACCACAAAGACCCCGAGCCTCAGACACACAACACACAGAGACACACAGCACAGATCTAAACCAGGTAAAAGGAACTAATCCAGGGCCGAACTGGATCTAAAACGAGCTACGACAGAAGTCTGACCAGGAACGGACCCAAAACGAGGGCATAAACTCAAACAAAATGCAGATAAAACCAGAGTAAAACCAGACGGAGCTCGTGCCAGTTTGACAAACATCAGCAGATTGTGTCCAGGCGTTTGCACATCCGGGAACATGTGCAGTGGCAACCGAGTCCGCCATTTTGAAAGGGGCACAACATCACGTCTACTACGTACGAAATCCAGGAATTATGAGGCCAAAATACCAAAAACCTGCGTTCTGTGATAGCTTTGTCGTGTGCCTTAGTTTGCCGTTATCGTCTAAAGAATCAAAGTATTCGTAGCTCATGATGTCGTAGAAAAGGATGCAGTCGTGTTGTTTTTATATATCGCGAGCCCCTTTTAAAATGGCCGCTATGGGGACGTCGTACAGCGCAGAACGACCTGCAGCGCTCAG
>NW_027315735.1:31461283-31491283 GCF_026437365.1 Eucyclogobius newberryi | reverse complement strand
GAGTACACTGAGAGTACATAGAGAATACACAGAGAATACACAGAGAGTACACAGAGAGTACACAGAGAGTACACAGAGTACACTGAGAGTACATAGAGAGTACACAGAGAGTACACAGAGTACACTGAGAGTACATAGATAATACACAGAGAATACACAGAGAGTACATAGAGAGTACACGGAGTACACTGAGAGTACATAGAGAATACACAGAGAATACACAGAGAGTACACAGAGAGTACACAGAGAGTACACAGAGTACACTGAGAGTACATAGAGAACACACAGAGAATACACAAAGAGTACACAGAGAGTACATAGAGAGTACACAGTGTACACTGAGAGTACACAGAGATTACACAGAGTACACTGAGAGTACATAGAGAATACACAGAGAATACACAGAGAGTACACAGAGAGTACACAGAGATTACACAGAGTACACTGAGAGTACATAGATAATACACAGAGAATACACAGAGAATACACAGAGAATACACAGAGAATACGCAGAGAGTACACAGAGAGTACACGGAGTACACTGAGAGTACATAGAGAATACACAGAGAATACACAGAGAGTACACAGAGAGTACACAGAGAGTACACAGAGTACACTGAGAGTACATAGAGAGTACACAGAGAGTACACTGAGAGTACATAGATAATACACAGAGAATACACAGAGAATACACAGAGAATACACAGAGAGTACACAGAGAGTACAGAGAGAGTACACAGAGAGTACACAGAGAGTACACTCCTCCTCTTCCTCCTCTTCCTCCCTCCTCCCTCCTCCTCCTCCTCTTCCTCCCTCCTCTTCTTCCTCCTCCTCTTCCTTCTCCTCTTCCTCTTCCTCCACTTCCACTTCCTCCTCCTCCTCCTCCTCCACTTCCTCCTCCTCCTCCTCCTCCTCCTCCTCCTCCTCCTCCTCCTCTTCACAGCAGCAGAAGTCTCGTCATCACTGTGAGATCTGAGCTTAATCCTGGGCCTCACTGGCAGCTCCAGTGACTCAGAGGATCAGGACCTGACACTGACTCCAAACCTCAGAGGACGGGACGCTTCAGACCTGCACTCGCTTCAGACACTGCACCTGCTTCAAACACGGCACCTGCTTCAGTGGAAAATCTCTTTGACACTCGATGCCAGACTTGGGCAGAAGAAGGAATTCAAACATGTAAACAAGAAGAACAGTTTTCTTTGCGCTAAACTTGACCAAATGTGCAGCTTCAGCTCGGCGTTGGCTCCAGGCCTCAGGCAGAAGGACGTCCATATGTCTCCAGATCTGCAGAAGACACCGCCAGGGAGATGGGCGTCGCTCAGCTGCAGACGCCCGTCACACGCCACCGGGAACAGCTCAACCAAGACAAGGCAAAACGTCCAGATTTATACCGGCGAGGAGAGGGAAGCGAGGGAAGAGCGAGGAGAGGGAAGCGAGGGAAGAGCGAGGAGAGGGAAGAGCGAGGAGAGGGAAGCGAGGGAAGAGCGAGGAGAGGGAAGAGCGAGGAGAGGGAAGAGCGAGGAGAGGGAAGCGAGGGAAGAGCGAGGAGAGGGAAGAGCGAGGAGAGGGAAGCGAGGGAAGAGCGAGGAGAGGGAAGAGCGAGGAGAGAGAAGCGAGGGAAGAGCGAGGAGAGGGAAGAGCGAGGAGAGGGAAGAGCGAGGAGAGGGAAGCGAGGGAAGAGCAAGGAGAGCGAGGAAAGGGAAGAGCGAGGAGAGGGAAGAGCAAGGAGAGGGAAGAGCGAGGAGAGGGAAGAGCAAGGAGAGGGAAGCGAGGGAAGAGCAAGGAGAGCGAGGAGAGGGCATTTAACTGACACAGGCCTACATCGCTCCAGAGTTTATAACCTCAAAGGGACTACATTTATAAAGCGGTAAATGTTGTGGCTGGAGCTGATCAAAACAACCTGGTTTAGTCACGTTTGTTCAGCCTCCAAGAGTTGCATCAAAATAAAACTGCAAATTAAACAAATGATAATACTTAAGGCGACCAAACTACTTTCCAATGCATTTAAAACAACATAAACACATAAAACTACACAAAATAAAGTGTTCTTGCATTCTATAATTTAAGTAACGTATTAATCAGTTCATATTTCTATATTTTCAACATCAAACATTTGATATTTTGATGTTTTGCAGTTTCAATAAAATGCAATTTATTTCATTTGCATAATTTAATCCACGTCAAAAAAGCATAACGAAATGTTTGAGTTGCACAAATATGATTCTGCAGAAGGACAGAGATGATGAAAAAGAGAAACGAATAAGAGAAACGAATAAGAGAAACAAATAAGAGATAACGGACAGAAAGAGACGAAGAGGAGGAGATGGCGGCGGGCGACAGGCGCTGAGATGAAGACGGATAACAGTCTGAAGTGGTGGAATGAATAGAGTCTGGACACGAGAGAGAGAGAGAGAGAGAGAGAGAGAGAGGGAGAGAGAGAGACAGAGAGACAGAGAGAGAGAGAGAGAGAGAGAGAGAGAGAGAGAGAGAGAGAGAGAGAATCAGACGATAGCTCTGCACTTGCCTATTTGATATGTTCTAATATTAAAAGCGGTTATCAGTTACAAACACGTATAAGAAAAACCAAACCTTTATTAGTCTGACATTGGGTAAATCTGAGCGTTGTACAGCACAGTTCAAGGTCAGTGGAAAAATGTACAGTCACAAATAAAGACAAATAACTATTAAAACTATTAAATCTAACAGAGAGCAAAAATGTACGGCTATTATTATTATTCTGTGCAGTAAGTGGCTCTGACTATGGTTGTGTACGACGCCGTTTGACTTGGTCTTGGTCGACTAAAGACGGCCCAGGGCATCGATGAGTCGCCGTGCCACTGGCGAAAGCTCTCGGCGTTGTTAAGAACCGCCAAAACGACATAAGTCAAAAGTCAGATTGAACTGTCCAGTCGCCCACAAATCTAAAGATAACTCTCTCCTTTACGCCGCGGTCCATTTAAATCCTTATGATCGTCGTTAAAATAATTGCAACCGTCTTATTAAAGATCAAAATTAGGACTGAACAAGAACTGGAACAGGACCAGAGCACATTAGGACTCAAACTGGACCGATTAATCGACTGAAGGACTGAAGGACTGAAGGACCACAGTAGAGCTAGTTTGATGGCACGTTTTTAAATACATAAAGCTAATTAAAGTGTTTGTGCGTCTGTGTCTTTGGCCCGTGATAATGAAGTGACTGATCCATCACGCGCAGCTCAGTAAATGGCTCTTTGGACACAGACAGAGCAGATGTGTCCTCTCGTCTGGCCCCGGTGCCTCTTCTTCTCACAGCTGAAGCCTGCAGCGCGATGATGTCATGGCCCCCCTACCGCCGGCCTTCAGACAGCGATGACGTCATAAGATAAGATAAGATAAGATAAGATATTCCTTTATTGTCCCACATGGGGAAATTTCATTGGTGCAACGCAGGTAGATACAGAGGTAGATACAGAAGAACAGATCACTTATAGGAAGTATGAAAAACACTTTCAGTAGAAGATCTCCTATAAATAAATAAAAACTCCCATAGACAAATAAATAAATAAATAAATACCATTGCATGTGATCCCGACAGTAATTGCACATGAATATGTGTCACGACAGCACATAGATTGCACATGAATTTCACAGCAATTGCACATACGACAGAATTGCACATCAGTATTAGGCTAGGTCAGTATTGCGACGGGATAACGTGACGATCTCCGGGTAAGACGACTGTTCTCCGCAGTTTCATGAGTTCCTCCTTTGTGGAAACGCGGTACGGCGCCGGCCGGGGGGCGGGGCCGGAGCCGGGGGGCGGGGCCGGAGCCGGGGGACTCAGAGCCAAGACACATCACTCAATCCAGCCGAACAAAGTCAAAACAAGTTAATTTAAAGCGATTCCAGTGCGTGTCCCGATCGTTCGTGAAGTTCCTCTTTCATATAAACGTGTATATAAACGTGTACCGACGACACGCCGTACTTTAGCGCGGCCGGAGGGCGCGGGGGGGGGGCTGGTGGGCTCGCTCGGAGCTAGCTCACGTCACAACAACACAACGACCGCAACGAAAAACGCTCAAATCCAGCCGAAAAAAGTCAAAAACAGTTGAATTAAAAAACTATTCCAGCGCGTGTCCCTATCGTACAATAAAATAGAAAAAATATACTAACTATATTTACAAAATATAGGAGATAAAGCACAATAAGTGTGAGAAAGAAGAGAGAGCGTTTACACCGGGCTGCCAGCTGTACCAGCGCCTTATGACGTAATACAATGTCATGGCCCCCCCACCGCCGGCCTTCAGACAGCGATGACGTCATGGCCCCCCCCACCGCCGGCCTTCAGACAGCGATGACGTCATGCCCCCCCCACCGCCGGCCTTCAGACAGCGATGACGTCATGGCCCCCCCACCGCCGGCCTTCAGACAGCGATGACGTCATGGCCCCCCCACCGCCGCCGGCCTTCAGACGACGCCGCGTGGCCAGGAAGTGCGGCCGCTGCCCAGAGACGACATGTGCGCGGCGGAAACACACAAATCATGTGACGATCGTGTCTCGCCGATCAATGCGTCAATAAAGCAAGTGTTGTTTAGCGGCTCGTTTTGCAGATGGCTGGACTTCGATCTCATTAAGAAGAACGTGTGATTATGTCAGTCCAAGAGCTGGAGTATGTTATTGTTGCTGGTCTGATCGTACTTTAAAGGAGTCACTTTTCTGGTACAGAGTCTACGAGGGACGCACCAATCCAGCTTTTTCTGTCTAGTTTTGGCAGTTGGAAATTTCAGACACTTGAACGACCAATGGGACTCAATTCAATTTAAGACTCATCTTATTTAAAGAGAGTAAGATAATCAGTTCATTGTGATCCAAAGTCTGTGTCAGTGACATGTGTAGCTGAAGTGTTCCTGTTGCTCATCTACTACTGTTTACTTGATTTTTGAATTTTAGATTTCAGGTACAAACTAAACATTTACAGAGTTGTTGTTGGACTGCAGCAGCTCGTTCACATTTTACTTTTGTTTTGAGCTTTTACAGGAGAAAATGTCCTTTATCAACATATTACTCAGAATCCTGTGTCCTCTGCATGACCTCTGTTGGTTTCCAGTGTCTGCTCCAGTATCGATGATGGTCGGGTCCACCACTCGCTGGTGTCTGCTCCAGTATCGATGCTGGTCGGGTCCACCACTCGCTGGTGTCTGCTCCAGTATCGATGCTGGTCGGGTCCACCACTCGCTGGTGTCTGCTCCAGTATCGATGATGGTCGGGTCCACCACTCGCTGGTGTCTGCTCCAGTATCGATGATGGTCGGGTCCACCACTCGCTGGTGTCTGCACCAGTATCGATGATGGTCGGGTCCACCACTCGCTGGTGTCTGCACCAGTATCGATGATGGTCGGGTCCACCACTCGCTGGTGTCTGCTCCAGTATCGATGCTGGTCGGGTCCACCACTCGCTGGTGTCTGCACCAGTATCGATGCTGGTCGGGTCCACCACTCGCTGGTGTCTGCTCCAGTATCGATGCTGGTCGGGTCCACCACTCGATGGTGTCTGCTCCAGTATCGATGCTGGTCGGGTCCACCACTCGTTGGTGTCTGCTCCAGTATCGATGATGGTCGGGTCCACCACTCGCTGGTGTCTGCTCCAGTATCGTTGCTGGTCGGGTCCACCACTCGCTGGTGTCTGCTCCAGTATCGATGCTGGTCGGGTCCACCACTCGCTGGTGTCTGCACCAGTATCGATGCTGGTCGGGTCCACCACTCGCTGGTGTCTGCTCCAGTATCGATGATGGTCGGGTCCACCACTCGCTGGTGTCTGCTCCAGTATCGATGCTGGTCGGGTCCACCACTCGCTGGTGTCTGCTCCAGTATCGATGATGGTCGGGTCCACCACTCGCTGGTGTCTGCTCCAGTATCGATGCTGGTCGGGTCCACCACTCGCTGGTGTCTGCTCCAGTATCGATGCTGGTCGGGTCCACCACTCGCTGGTGTCTGCTCCAGTATCGATGATGGTCGGGTCCACCACTCGCTGGTGTCTGCTCCAGTATCGTTGCTGGTCGGGTCCACCACTCGCTGGTGTCTGCTCCAGTATCGATGCTGGTCGGGTCCACCACTCGCTGGTGTCTGCACCAGTATCGATGCTGGTCGGGTCCACCACTCGCTGGTGTCTGCTCCAGTATCGATGCTGGTCGGGTCCACCACTCGCTGGTGTCTGCACCAGTATCGATGATGGTCGGGTCCACCACTCGCTGGTGTCTGCACCAGTATCGATGATGGTCGGGTCCACCACTCGCTGGTGTCTGCACCAGTATCGATGCTGGTTTGGTCCACCACTCGTTGGTGTCTGCACCAGTATCGATAATGGTCGGGTCCACCACTCGCTGGTGTCTGCTCTAGTATCGATGATGGTCGGGTCCACCACTCGCTGGTGTCTGCTCCAGTATCGATGCTGGTCGGGTCCACCACTCGCTGGTGTCTGCTCCAGTATCGATGCTGGTCGGGTCCACCACTCGCTGGTGTCTGCTCCAGTATCGATGATGGTCGGGTCCACCACTCGCTGGTGTCTGCTCCAGTATCGATGCTGGTCGGGTCCACCACTCGCTGGTGTCTGCTCCAGTATCGATGCTGGTCGGGTCCACCACTCGCTGGTGTCTGCTCCAGTATCGATGATGGTCGGGTCCACCACTCGCTGGTGTCTGCTCCAGTATCGATGCTGGTCGGGTCCACCACTCGCTGGTGTCTGCTCCAGTATCGATGATGGTCGGGTCCACCACTCGCTGGTGTCTGCTCCAGTATCGATGCTGGTCGGGTCCACCACTCGCTGGTGTCTGCTCCAGTATCGTTGCTGGTCGGGTCCACCACTCGCTGGTGTCTGCTCCAGTATCGATGCTGGTCGGGTCCACCACTCGCTGGTGTCTGCTCCAGTATCGATGCTGGTCGGGTCCACCACTCGCTGGTGCTTTGCCTGGAATGTTCCTGAGTGTGGCTTTTAACTTATCTATGTTTTGAAAGACTGGTGTTTCTGTGGCTATAAATAGCTTGGTCTGGTTCTATCACCTGCTCGTCTCCACGGAGACAAGTTTAATGGCAATATCATCTCCATGGCGACAGGCAGCTGCATCCTCCACCACTTACACAGTTCACCTTTAAAGCTAAACAGACTTACAGCTGACGTTGAGGCCTTTCAGTCTGGACTAGTTGTGGGAGATGTAGTTGTTTTGGAGATTAGAATTTGAAATTAGAATACCAAGTATGTCAAGATCTGTCCTGAGGTCTGTCCTGAGATCTGTCCTGAGATCTGTCCTGATGTCTGTCCTGAGGTCTGTCCTGAGGTCTGTCCTGAGATCTGTCCTGAGGTCTGTCCTGAGGTCTGTCCTGAGATCTGTCCTGAGATCTGTCCTGAGATCTGTCCTGACGTCTGTCCTGAGGTCTGTCCTGAGATCTGTCCTGAGATCTGTCCTGAGATCTGTCCTGAGGTCTGTCCTGAGGTCTGTCCTGAGGTCTGTCCTGAGATCTGTCCTGAGATCTTTCCTGAGATCTGTCCTGAGGTCTGTCCTGAGATCTGTCCTGAGATCTGTCCTGAGGTCTGTCCTGAGATCTGTCCTGAGATCTGTCCTGAGATCTGTCCTGACGTCTGTCCTGAGGTCTGTCCTGAGATCTGTCCTGAGATCTGTCCTGAGATCTGTCCTGAGGTCTGTCCTGAGGTCTGTCCTGAGGTCTGTCCTGAGATCTGTCCTGAGATCTGTCCTGAGATCTTTCCTGAGATCTGTCCTGAGGTCTGTCCTGAGATCTGTCCTGAGATCTGTCCTGAGGTCTGTCCTGAGGTCTGTCCTGAGATCTGTCCTGAGATCTGTCCTGAGATCTGTCCTGAGGTCTGTCCTGAGATCTGTCCTGAGATCTGTCCTGAGGTCTGTCCTGAGGTCTGTCCTGAGGCCCTGGACACAGACGTGTCAGATTCACTGGACCGAAGGGACAATGTAAAGTAAACACAGCTAGTATAAGTCAGAGGAGCCTCTTTTGGTCAAATAATCCAGCGAGATGAGCATCGACTCTTTGACATTCCCAGGTTTGTATCCATGGAGACAGCGCAGGAGGCCGGACCAAAGGCATTGTGGGTAGACAGCATCCAGGCCTTTGAGTTTCCACCTACAACGGCTGTAACCATGGTTTTCAGTGAGATTAAACTTTAGGACTCATAGCGATTAACAATTACCAATTAATTGGTAGAAAGTACTGAAAATGGAAGTCGAAACTCAAATACACCTCTATTTCATCAACCCAAGTCTGAACTCTGTATTAAGTCTGCCATAGACGTTCACTATGTTGTCAAATTTCAATATAGTATGAATATTATACAGTAAATATATTGTGCAGAAATTACTATATGAATTGTCATTGTTGTGCTTTTTATCATATTTTTGGAACCTAGTGAAGCTTTCAGCAGCACTTAAACTACTTTGTGCCAAAAATAAGTTACAAACACCTCATTTATATACATATTTATGTATTTTATATATATGCAAACCGGTTTAAGCACAAAGGTTTATGAAGGTCCTTTTTTGGTCTTCTCTCTGCACAGGGCTGTTACAATGTGTCTGGTCAGCAGTAGCAGAAGAATGAGCTGAATCATTGTTCACCCTGTAACGTTCGTTTAACAGCTCCTCAGAGTCTATTAAAACGAAAATGCTCTCTCACAGTTCAGTCCTGTTTCTGTTTCTGTTTCTGTTTCTGTTTCTGTGTGACATGTGAAAGTCGCAAAAATAACAGTCGAGCACAGACTGAAACTTAAATTTTTTACAACAATGAATCCTTCAAAAGTGCTGTCCACTGTCTGCTGCAACTCCAATTATCCTTTTCGAGAACACAACACATATTTTTACCAACTTCAACCCAGTAATTGACACGTTGTTCCTCATTTTGAAGCTCAGAACTTCCAAAATTCAGTTTATTTCACATTGTTTTTGTTGTAAAGCTACTATAGTAGGTGTATGAATACTATTTATGTTATTTAGGTCAATTATATTAATAACAACTCTTAATATTTCGGGACGTTTTGAACATGCTGAAGTACTTTTATCTGATATTGGTTCATCTTGGCTAAATGCAAGTAAGTAGTAGTAGAACTAAAACAATCCCGACCTTCTTGTACAATTGTGTGGATAATTTACAAGTTATGGAACATGTTTTACTAAAATGTGCCGTGTTAGTCAGGCTTCTGGGGAACAGATAACATATTAACTCCATGTAAGTGACGCAGAGTGGACCAGTTGTTAAAGGCGCGGCTACGTTTTCTGCAAAGTGACTAAAAACAAGAAGCTGTAACATCTCCAAGAAACCACCAGCAACCAGCATGAAAAGTTACATTAAAAGCACCAAAATTGAGCACCTCTGATCTCCGAGTGCACAATATTCACACACGGTGCAAATCCTTCACATAATACTACACATATATATATATATATACACTACAAATCCTTTTCTCCTGTAATTCTGTACAGTCTGAACTACACGTGAGCACAGATCCGACCTTTATTTCCCCCTTCAAATGCCAGCCATCCCCCCATCGTCTCTGCAGCTCTCGCTCGCTCTTCACCTCCTGCTGCTCCGACCAAAGCCTCCACTGTATCAACACTGCAGCACACGGAGCCACAAGTCCACAGAAGTGCACACGGCGCAGGCTCAATGTAAAGCCAAGAATAACACCAGCAGGCATCCCTTCATATCGGTCTGTTCTGTTTACGTGGCAAATGCAGACACAATAGAGTCTATATGTATATGTGTGTGTTTCAAACCACTGACTGTGAAATTACAATGTCTTTGCAGGAAAAATGTGCATTATATTTTAGATACAGCCAAATTTAACTTCCAGCCCGAATCTTTTTGGTGATGAAACCGCAGTGACAAAGCTGTGTAAATATAAAATGAGCTATGGCGTGACTACATGCACTTAGTTGAAGTTAAGCAGTGCTGATGTCCCCAACACATGTAACCATGGGAAACAAGGCCGATATCCAATTCTCTAAATTTTGCAGGAACGGTGGCGATATCAGTAGTGGTATCGAAGCACCTTTAGTGTTTTTACCTGTTTAGCAAAATTATGCCGTTAAACAAAGGAGTTTGTCTTTTGATTTGAAACTGTGACTGTGAGACTGTGAGACTTCGAATAATGGGACAGGCCCCTGAAGTGAGTTTGGGGGTCTGTGGACCATCTCTTACCTGACCGAGCTGTGCATGGCCCCCTGCGTGGCCCCCGGCTCCTCTGAGTGGTATCCATTGGCGATGGCCCATCGTCCCGGCTGGCACAGGACAAACTCGGACCTGCTGCTGCTGATGGTGGTCCTCAGCGGGGACCCTCTCACCGCGCCCTCCGCCCCCTCCACAGCCGCCTCCGGCCCCTCCTGCTCCTGCACCGTGGCCAGCTCCAGCTCCAGCGGCTCGGGACACTGCATCAGCGCCCTCTGCTGGATGAGCGGCGTCAGAGGCGCGTCGAAACTCATGCAGCTGTCGGTTTCGTCGGTGAGAGACAGGACGTCCAGAGAGTCCAGGCTGCTGTAGCACGTCCCGCCTCGGAGAAGGGCCGACTCCATAATCCTCTCAAACATGGAGCTGAAGCCGTCCTTTAAAATGTCCACTTTGATGTCTCCTCCCTCCTCCTCTGCCTCCTCGTCCTCTGCCGGAGTCTCCACCTGCTCCACGATCTGTTCAAACGCAGAGCTGAAAGTGTCCTGGTTTTCGGGGCCGTCCTGCTCCTCTGGGACCCCCTCCTCCTCCTCGTCCTCCTCCTCGTCCTCCACTTCGGTGTCCGCCTGCTCAACGGTGGACTCAAAGTTGGAGCTGAACGAGTCCATGTTTCCCCGCTGCTCCTCCGCGGCCGGGTCCTCGCCGGCGTCGTCCTCGTCCTCCCCGATGCCGTTGGCCAGCCTTTGTCAACAAACAAACAAACAAATGATTCATCTCAGATATACGGGCAGTTTTTCTATTCCATATAACTTAGAGTAAATCCCTTCTGGAAGCTTAAATCATGCATATTTATATTTACGAGGGCCGCGTGATACGTTTGATGACATTAAAACATGGTCACGATCATCACTGCTCTACGACTTCTACATTTCCAGTGGCACGATTATAATCCTCGGCACTTCCAACGCCGCAGCTTAATCGTGAGCCGCGGAAAGCCGTTTGAATCCTCAGCCTTTTGAAACGGCATCATCGCCGCTGCTGCATTCATATTCATTTTAATAGTCACGAGCAGGAGTGTGCGAACGGAGCGTGTTTCAGCTCGAGTGGCCGCTCTGACAATCGAAGGAAGATGAAACGGTGCCGTCTGATTCCCGGCGGACTCAAAAGCAGCGCTCATACCTGCTGCCTGTCAAACCCACCAGAACAAAGCGCTTCTGTAATGTGTCGGGGAACTGCACTCACCGTCGTTGGCGTATTTGGACCACGAACGAATTACATTTTTCTTTAAGTTTGGCCTCATAATCTCACAAAGCAGCAGATTTGGGGCTATTTATTTGCTGCCTTTTTCTCAACAAATAATAATTTCAGTGGCGCCTCTCGCGCTGGAAATGTCAAAGCTATTGGCTCGATTTGTTCAGCTCGTTTGTAATCGCTCTCATTTTAGCGAGCGAAGCGCATTAGGCTAATTGTGCTCGGGCCAAACCGCACAGAGAGACGCTGAGTGCCATAAAAGTATTGGAGTTTGTGTTATTAGATTATATACACAGTCATTACATTGTTTCTGTTCAGCAGAAAGGACACAACAGCTACACGTCTGTTGATCTGAATCCAAAACTGTCTTTAGAGGAGATTCAAGCGCGTCATGGAAACTATGATAATGAAGTTAGTGCAACTGCTGCACAAACTTTATTATTTATCTTAAACTCAACTGACCTTATTTTTCCTTCCATCCCCCTTTCTTTCTTTCTTTCTTTCTTTCGTTCTTTTTTCCTTCCTTTCTGCACCTTGTCAACCTATGTCCGGTTAGTCCCAGAGGACCTTGGCTCGGTCATGTCTGCTGTCGTTATGCAGTTATGTGCAGGATTGTAAATATATATATACATACAACAACAGACTTTTGTTGACGTCTGTTGTTTACGAGGGCCTCAGGATGGTATTGTAAATGGGAGAGTGGTGAAAGAGGTGGTGATAAAGCCCTGACCTGTCGTCGTGGTGGTGCATCAGTGCTTCCTCTGGGGTCGTCTCCTCTTTCTCTCCCTCGGCTTCTTCCTCCTCCTGCTTCTGTCCTGTTGGATTTACACCTTCCGCCCTCTCTCTCGTCCCGGCGTCTGCCTCTGCTGTGTCTGCACTCCCCCCTGTCCCCCCTGTCCCCTCGTCCCTCTCGTCTCCCTCGTCCCTCTCGTAACTCTCGTCCCTCTCGTCCCTTTCCTCCGCTCCATCCTTCTCTCCTGGCTCAGTCTCTGCATGCGGGAGCTCTGCGGAGGGCTGCCCCTCCTGGGTCATGGTGGTCTTCAGGGAGGCGAGGGGCGTGGCCGTCCAATCGGCGCCGGACTATTGGAACCACAGTTCAGACGAGCCGCAGACGCCCTGGGGCAGAACAGAAGGAAAGATGAATAAATCAATACGAGTGTTTTTTACAGAGGCCCTTTCAAAGAGACTCGGACAAACGTTTCCTACACATTATGGACAGCGAAGGTGCATTTTGAGCATCATTACTACTTACTAATAGTCTTAGTCTACTTACTAATTGACACAACTTCCTGTATAATTCTATATCATTTCTATGGTGTTTTCCCTAAGTCAGTGTAAAATTAATAAACACCATGAAATCAGGAAGTGAACAACGAATTAAAGTTGTTGCAAATGAAAATAACAAACTGAAACAATCTTCAAATGAAATCTATCAGACAGTCTTTACTTTAAAATGTAATTAGTTGTTTATTTGATAGAGGTGGGAAGCTGTTTATTTGAGCGAGCTGCAGTCTTAACGCAATAGTGTCGTTAATTATCTTTGTTTAAAGGTTGAATGGACGATTTTTTTGGCCCAAATCTGAGTCTTATTTCCTCGTGTCGTGGACTGCCAATTAGTCCTGCCACGTATCAATCATAAAACGCACCAACCGCTCACCTGCAGCCGCGTGTGGCTCGTCCCACGAGAGCAGCACAGTTCCGCGTGTCCAAGCGCATTGATCTATCATAATATAGTTCCCTCAGTGTAGGGGACAAAATTAGGACGGAGATAGACTGTTCGAGCTGACTCATAAGAAGACGGAAATCTACGGGAGACGAGAGATGTGATGCGATCTGTCGCGCTAATACGGGGGAGTGGCATGCGCACTTCCGCCTGCGTTCTCAAATCGCCGAAAAATCGTCCATTGCGGCTTTAAGTCAATTACAGTTTCTTTTGAATGTCGTTGAATCGTTTGGTCGCACTTTGCAATCTTTGAGTGTCTGTCAACGATCACAACAAATTGACAAGTCGCCTTGAAAACGGTTCACAATTTGTTATGAATCGATGGATATCTTTTGCATTATTCACTTCCCAGTCCGTTCGTTTATGAGAAGTCTAGTTTCTTGAATCTTAAACATACTTTTCATTCCTCCTTTTAAAATATTTATCCTGTATTGATTGCTTTCCTGTGGCGAAGAGGAGTTCCGCTAATTGGTTACGAGTCTACAAGTAAATTAGCATGTTTTGACATCTTTATTTCCCATTGAGACAAACGACATGACAGCGGCTTTAAACGTGATTTATTTGCTACTGTTTACAGCCTGCAATATAAATATAAATGTTAAAATTGCATTCGCAGCAGCAAATGTCATGTAGCCTCACTAAAGTCACTCAAATAAAGTGAAATATAGAACACGATTACTGAAAATATTGAGTTAGAGAGCTGCGGATTTAACACAACCAACTGCCTTTTGTCTGTCAAGTGTTTGCAAACTAAATAATTAATGATAAATTACTTGAGCATGAAATGATTTTGTCTGTAGAGAAGAACAAAGCAGAGCCAAATATAGCTCGGTTTTGCTCAACTAACGGTAATAATATCAAAGGAGCTCCGTAAAACAATTTCAAATGCACTTTAAGCCAGAAATACAAGTTTATGTTGAAATGTGCCCACTGTTTAAGCTTAAGAGTAGAGTTTAAGATGGTATTTAATAGAGGAAAAGCTGAATATGTGTTGTGAATTGTGCGTATTGTAAGTACACGTTGTCCTCCGATCCAAAAACAGAACAGAAATTGGAGCAGAGAAAGGGAGACGTGGGGTCAGGAGCAGAGAGCCGCAAACATCAGAACAAGGACTAATATAGAAATGTGTTTTGTACATGAAAAAGGAATAAAAAACAACAACAACAACTCTAAAACCACCGCGAATGAAACGAAACCAGGTACAATTCAAGGCTCTGCAGAAGTTAAACAGGACTAAACGAGGACGATATCGAGTCTCAATCAACACATAGAACGTAGGAGTGGACTGGGACTAAACCCGGACTAAACCCGGACTAAACCTGGACTAAACCCGGACTAAACATGGACTAAACCCGGACTAAACCCGGACTAAACCTGGACTAAACCTGGACTAAACCCGGACTAAACCCGGACAAAACCTGGACTGGATGAGGTCTGAACCAGGACTAACAGGTCAAGATCAAACCAGGACAAGTGTGAAAACCGCAAAGTACGACCAAACTAGGGCTGAAATCGACTAAAGACATGTTCTGCTCATCGATTAAACTCAAAAGTGGCAAAAACTCTCAAAAATGTGAAGTATCTTTATGTATCCGACCCAAACTGCACTGGACTTCAGGCAAAAACAACTATTTATACAGTAAACTACAACTGCCTTTTTACTCAGGATTCACTCTCAAATCTTTAACTAACTCCTTCCATGTCTTCTCCTTATCACTGCTGTTCCTTATGAATCTTTATATTTAAATACAATAATTCGCTGACTAATATAAAGACCAATTAATTGACTACAGGACTATCTAAACAAAACCAGAAGTAAGCAAGAGAAAGAAGGATGCAGAATTTTAACTTGAGGTGAAATTATGAATGAATTATGAATGTTGTGAATGTTGTTTTGAAGATGAGCACATTTTTTATCATTGAAAAACTATCTGAAAATGATGTGGAAGGTGCTCATTAAAGTGAAAAATGGAACAAACTTGTGTATTAAGGGCTGCAAGTCACGATTATTCTAGTAGTCGACTAGTCAGAGATGTTATTTTTTAGATTCGTCTGCATTGAGATTTTAATTATCAATGAAATAAAGGTTGAAATATGGTAAGTGAAGGCTTTTAGATGGATAATATTTCTGAATAATTTGAATTATTTATGAAAATCATCCATCCATCCATCCATTATCTTCCACTTTATACATTTTTTATTATTTTCAGACATTTTAATTTAATAATGCCACTGTCTTTTTTATTTTTGTATGTGTTTTCTTTATAATTCAGATTATGATTATGAAATATTGATTGATAATTGTGCCGGTCACAATTAAACTAACATTTGTTGCAGCCCTCGTGATCTTTCAAATAAGCCTGATATTTCTGCTCTTTAAGTGTCCTTCACACTCTGTTTTAACCTCAAATAATACATTTAAAGACAATTCTGATTTGAAATAATACCTTGTGATCATCAGGAAAACTACAACAACATCGAACCAACAAGAAACATCGACACACAAACAGGAAATACATTCTCTCCTCGAACATTCGCTGGTTTGTCTCTTCGTGGTTGAACAGGAAACCCTCTGGTCTGGTGTCTGTACATTCATTTAAATAATCTGAACATGAGTCTGAACCCCAAGGACAAATGTCAAGATGTACGAGTTTGGAGAAAATCAGAATAAGACATAGAATTAGCTGTCGGACTGTGGAGATAAATGAGTCTAAATTAAGAGTCCGTCTGTAAATTACAATCGCAGAAGTTATCACAGGTCCGTAAATGAACCGCGAGATTAAAGACTTCTTGATTGGAGTTAATTTCTGGGCTAAAACAGGAGCATAATCGGATACTTTACATGGAGCTACTTGTTCACTTAGTCAATCCTTTAGGAAGAATACATGGTGGCTCTATCTTGCAATGGTATTATTAGGCCCGAGCGCCACAAGCTGGCGAGAGGCCTATTAATCTCGTAAGGCCGTGCGAAGCACGGCTGCGAAAGTGCGCACATAGTGCGCACGAAATCGAGCGCAAAGCGCTCGCCCACTTCCAAACACTCACTAACGCACTCCTTCACTCATGCACGCCCCGTGCATACTAATTAGTAGTAGGAAAATGGAAAATTACCGTTGTAAACGGGCGAAGCCCGTGCAAAAGTGCGCACTAAACGAGCACTTTACATTGAGATGACGACCGCGAAGCGGTCGTCATCCCCATATAAAGCACTCATTTGCGCTAAGTAGCTCACGAATACGTTCCCCATCTCTTGCATGTTCCGTGCATATAAGCATGTAATGCAAAAATTGAACATTATTACTGTATAGAGGGCCAAAAACACAAAGTGGGCGGAGCCCACTCAAAATTAACGAAAGTACCCGTCAGTGACCAGGGACCCACACCATGAGGTAGGAAAGCGCGAGCGCTTTCCGAAAATGTATAGTTTATGATATTTGAAAAATGGGAAACATTGTTTTCGCATCGGAATATTCTTCTTCTTCTTCTTCTTCTTCTTCTTCTTCTTCTTCTTCTTCTTCTTCTTCTTCTTCTTCTTCTTCTTCTTCTTCTTCTTCTTCTTCTTCTTCTTCTTCTTCTTCTTCTTCTTCTTCTCGGGACCAACCCCCCTATTTTTCACCCAGTGAACATTGACGAAAAGTCACAAAAATTTGCACACCTCTAAAAATCGTGCCTCTCTACATTCCCTTTTCTAAAATAAAAAAAACTGGCGCGTCAGCGCCCCCAAATGTACCAAAAAAGCATTGAGAGATGGGAAATGACCCAAAAAAAATCTGATCGTAGAATCATGAAATTTGGCGCAGAGGTAGATGGTGACAAGAGAAGTAAAAAATATTATTGCGGCAACGCCGTCCGCCCAACCAAATGTCGGCCATATTGCTTCAAAAATGGCTAAACATGATTTTGGAGTTTTTCCAAACGTCGTACTTTTACGAACTCCTCCCAGGGCGTTGGCCCTAAAAAGCTGAAATTTGGTGAAAATGCTACTGAGGAGTGGGACATCAAAAGTTATCCAAATTACATTGATACCTGTCACGGTCTCTGTGCGGCGAAGCCGCAAACTGTAGCTAGAATTTCAGAAATCTCCCATATTTAAAAATTCTGCCGTTTGCGCAGATAAAGTCCGAATTGCGTCAAATTAGAATCAGTTGTTAAACTCTTTGCCCTAAACCCACTTGAAGTGAAATAAATTCATTTGGCGCCACAGCGCCCCCTACAGATTTTATATGGAGGTTAAATGTTTAGTTTTGCGAAATTATATGAAATTTGACACACAACTCAATTTTAGCATCCCCATCAAAAAAGTCAATGAGAGCCATGTCATAATTGTTATGGCGTTGCCGTAACGATGACCGAAACCTTCCATGTTATTCCAATGGGGAAATCGCCAGAACATGTTTACACTTTATACTTTCACAAACTCCTCTTAGGGCGTTAGACATATTAACCTGAAATTTGGTGAGACTCATCTTCAGGGGTGGACCATCAAAAGTGATCCACATTTTTATTCAAAGAGTCACGGTGTCTGTGCGGCAAAGCTGCACATTGTGCCAAGAATTCAAAATAGAATTGCTTTTTGATGGTAAAACAAAGGGGAGAAGATGTGACAGCGTCACAGATTCAGCAGTAGGCGTAATAAAAGGACAATTGGGGCGCGTTAGCGCCCCCTCCTCTTGCGGCGTGGCGGCGGCGTGGCGAGGGCCGATCATTGCCGCTTGCGGCTATATTTATTATTATTATTATTAGGCCCGAGCCCCAGCAGGGCGGAGGGCCTATTGCTCCTGCAACGCTGCCGAAGGCAGCGTTGCAACTGTTCGACCAAACATGCGGGCGCAGCCCGCATGTTTGGTACCCCGTCGCCCCTGGCAAGTACAGTGAACTAGCCCATGCCGAAGGCATGGATCATGCATACTTACTCCTGCTATGACAGAAATAGTCAACAATTAGTGAATGGGCGTAGCCCATTCACTAATTGTTGACAACAGCAGCGCGAAGCGCTGCATTCCTCCAAAAACCCTCCTGACATCGTCCCGTACGCGAGAATCCATGCCGCAGGCATGGGCCATGCTTGTATCTGCTCAAATCAATGGAAGTCTATGGGGAGTGGGCGGGGCATCCCGACGGAATAGGGAGTGACGAGCGCGTAAGCGCTCGTAATGATGATTCCACCCCATGGCGGCATCGGGAAGGCTTAGAGCTTTCAAACGATGTATAATTTGTTGTTATAGTGAAAACGGCTATATTGTTTTTGCTAAAAATATTATTATTATTATTATTTTTCTTGTTCTTCTTCAGCGCTTTGATCTCTAATTTGACCCCCTGAACATGCTCAAAAACTCACCAAACTTTGCCCAAAATTCAGAATCGGTGAAAAATTTTATTTTTTCTGGGCCATTTTTTTTTTCGTTAAAAAATGGCGCGACAGCGCCACCGACAAAAGTCAAAATACATTGCGCCTATGGGAGACGCCCCGAGGTCAACTTTGGCGTAAAGCTACGAAATTCGGGGCACGCATTCCTCTCGTGAGGATAAACAAAAAAAAACATTGTGGCCACGCCCCCAAACTTACCCTATGGCCGCCATCTTCCTTTGAAAATGAAAACAAGCTGAGTTAGCCATTTTGTTTACGTCAAACTTTGACGAACTCCTCCTAGGGCGTTTTGCCCACCGACTTCAAAATCGGCGTACGTCCTCTGGACAAGTGGGGCATCTAAAGTTATTCAATTTTTTGAGATACCTTTTACGGTCTGTGTGCGGCGCAGCCGCAAAGTTGGACAACTTATTTTGGAATATTGCAGGTCTAAAAATTGCTCCCATTTGATCAAAACCAGTCCGATTAGGACCAAATTTGAATCAGTTGTTAAACTTTCTAGTTTGGACCAGTTTAGGCTGACAAAATTGAAATGGCAGTGATAGCACCCCCTACAGAGTGACCTTTAAATTAACATTGAAGGTCAAAAATTAGTTTTACCAAAATTGTCTAAACTTTACCCAAAATTCTATTTTGCCGTCCCGATCACAAAAGCCAATCACAAAAATGCCTAAATTTTTACGCCGTAGTCGTAGCGATGACAGAAACCTCCCATGTTATCCCTATGGGAAAACCACAAAATCTCTCAAATTACCACATTTTTATGTTTTACACTTTAACGAAGTCCTCCTAGTGCGTTTTGCCCACCAACCTCAAAATCGGTGTACGTCCTCTAGACAAGTGGTGTATCAAAAGTTATCCAAATTTTAAGGATAACTTTTACGGTCTTTGTGCGACGGAGCCGCAAACGTTTCCCAGAATTCTGACTATTTGGCCTTCAGAGTGGCCTATAAACAATAGAGTTTTTCCAAATGACATGATATTTTGAACAAAATTCTAATTTGCCATCCTGATCATAAAAGTATGAGAGCCAAAGTCATATTTTGTACGGCGTAACCGTAGCGTTGACAGAAACATCCCATGTTATCCTTATGGGAAAATCGTAGAATCGCTCAAATCACCACATTTTTACGCTTCACACTTTAATGAACTCCTCCTAGGGCGATTGTCCGATCAAGCTCATATTTGGAGAATATCATCTACACAAGCGGGGCATCAAAACTTACCCATATTTTGATTCTAAGTGCTACGGTCTCTGTGTGGCGGACCCGCAAATATATGTCAGAAATGGGAAAACAGCGAAATCTCTAAAATCACCACATTTTTACGCTTCACACTTTCACCAACTCCTCCTAGGCCGATTGCCCGATCAAGCTCATATTTGGGGAAATCATCTACACAAATGGGGCATCAAAAGTTATCCATATTTTGATTTTAAGTGCTACGGTCTCTGTGCCGTGGAGCTGCAAATATACTGTCACAAATGGGAAAAACGCCAAATCCTTGAAATGTTCACATTTATGCTTCACACTTTAATGAACTCCTCTGTGGGCAATAGCTCGATCAAGCTCATATTTGGGAAAAATAATCTACACAAGCGGAGCATCAAAAGTTATCCATATTTTTATTCCAAGTGTCACGGTCTCTGTGCGCTGGAGCTGCACATTTGACCGACATTTGTGTTAATTTGCACTGGTTAAGCACAGCATTGTACATGTCCAATGTGTCGCTGTCTTAGTTCTTAGACAATTGCGTTAGCGCCATCTCTGTAAAATGCAGAGAGCAGAGTCGGAAGGCCGGCGGCCCGCGAGGGCCGTTGGATGCCGCTTGCGGCTTTAATTTTTCTTGTTCTTCATCGCTTTGAACTCTAATTTGACCCCCTGAACATGCTCAAAAACTCACAAAACTTTGCCCAAAATTCAGAATCGGCGAAAAATTTTGTTTTTTCTGGGCCATTTTTTTTTTCGTTAAAAAATGGCGCGACAGCGCCACCGACAAAAGTCAAAATACATTGCGCCTATGGGAGACGCCCCGAGGTCAACTTTGTCGTAGAGCTACGAAATTCGGAACACACATTTCTCTCGTGAGGACAAAAAAATATATATTATTGTGGCCACGCCCCCAGATTTACCCTATGGCCGCCATCTTCCTTTGAAAATGAAAACACGCTGTGTTAGCCATTTTGTTCACGTCAAACTTTGACAAACTCCTCCTAGGGCGTTTTGCCCACCGACTTCAAAATCGGCGGACGTCCTCTGGACAAGTGGGGCATCTAAAGTTATCCAATTTTTTGAGATACCTTTTACGGTCTGTGTGCGGCGCAGCCGCAAAGTTGGACAACTTATTTTGGAATATTGCAGATCTAAAAATTGCTCCCATTTGATCAAAACAAGTCCGATTAGGACCAAATTTGAATCAGTTGTTAAACTTTCTAGTTTGGACCAGTTTAGGCTGACAAAATTTAAATGGCAGCGATAGCGCCCCCTACAGAGTGACCTTTAAATTAACATTGAAGGTCAAAAATTAGTTTTACCAAAATTGTCTAAACTTTACCCAAAATTCTATTTTGCCGTCCCGATCACAAAAGCCAATCAGACAAATGCCTTAATTTTTACGGCGTAGTCGTAGCGATGACAGAAACATCCCATGTTATCCCTATGGGAAAATCACAAAATCTCTCAAATTACCACATTTTTATGTTTCACACTTTAACGAACTCCTCCTAGTGCGTTTTGCCCACCAACCTCAAAATCGGTGTACGTCCTCTAGACAAGTGGGGCATCTAAAGTTATCCAAATTTTAAGGATAACTTTTACGGTCTCTGTGCGACGGAGCCGCAAACGTTTCCCAGAATTCTGACTATTTGGCCTTCAGAGTAGCCTATAAACAATAGAGTTTTTCCAAATGGCATGATATTTTGCACAAAATTCTAATTTGCCATCCTGATCATACAAGTATGAGAGCCAAAGTCATATTTTGTACGGCGTAACCGTAGCGATGACAGAAACATCCCATGTTATCCTTATGAGAAAATCGTAGAATCGCTCAAATCACCACATTTTTACGCTTCACACTTTAACGAACTCCTCCTAGGGCGATTGTCCGATCAAACTCATATTTGGGGAAAATCATCTACACAAGCGGGGCATCAAAACTTATCCATATTTTTATTCCAAGTGTCACGGTCTCTGTGCGGCGGACCCGCACATTTGACCGACATTTGTGTTTATTTCCACTGGATTGGCCATGTCCAATGTGTCGCCGTCTGTCAAGTTCTTTTTTAATTCAACACAATAAGGGCGCCATCTTTATCAAGTCGAAAGCGCAGAGTCGGAAGGCCGGCGGCCCGCGAGGGCCGTTGGATGCCGCTTGCGGCTTTAATTCTTTCTTCTTCTTTCTTCTTCTCGGGACCAACCCCCCTATTTTTCACCCAGTGAACATTGACGAAAAGTCACAAAAATGTTCACACCTCTAAAAATCGTGCCTCTCTACATTCTGGCTATTTCCCTTTTCTAAAACAAGAAAAACTGGCGCGTCAGCGCCCCCAAATGTACCAAAAATGCATTGAGAGAGGGAAATGACCCAAAAAAAATCTGATCGTAGAATCATGAAATTTGGCGCAGAGGTAGATGGTGACAAGAGAAGTAAAAAATATTATTACGGCAACGCCGTCCGCCCAACCAAATGTCGGCCATATTGCTTCAAAAATGGCTAAACATGACTTCGGAGTTTTTCCAAACGTCGTACTTTTACGAACTCCTCCCAGGGCGTTGGCCCTAAAAAGCTGAAATTTGGTGAAAATGCTACTGAGGAGTGGGACATCAAAAGTTATCCAAATTACATTGATACCTCTCACGGTCTCTGTGCGGCGAAGCCGCAAACTGTAGCTAGAATTTCAGAAATCTCCCATATTTAAAATTTCTGCCGTTTGCGCAGATAAAGTCCGAATTGCGTCAAATTAGAATCAGTTGTTAAACTCTTTGCCCTAAACCTACTTGAAGTGAAATAAATTCATTTGGCGCCACAGCGCCCCCTACAGATTTTATATGGAGGTTAAATGTTTAGTTTTGCGAAATTATATGAAATTTGACACACAACTCAATTTTAGCATCCCCATCAAAAAAGTCAATGAGACCCATGTCATAATTGTTATGACGTTGCCGTAACGATGACCGAAACCTTTCATGTTATTCCAATGGGGAAATCGCCAGAACATGTTTACACTTTAGACTTTCACAAACTCCTCCCAGGGCGTTAGACATATTAACCTGAAATTTGGTGAGACTCATCTTCAGGACCATCAAAAGTTATCCACATTTTCATTCAAAGAGTCACGGTGTCTGTGCGGCAAAGCCGCACATTTTGCCAAGAATTCAAAATAAAATAGCTTTTTGATGGTAAAACAAAGGGGAGAAGATGTGACAGCGTCACAGATTCAGCAGTAGGCGTAATAAAAGGACAATTGGGGCGCGTTAGCGCCCCCTCCTCTTGCGGCGTGGCGGCGGTGTGGCGGCGGCGTGGCGAGGGCCGATCATTGCCGCTTGCGGCTATATTTTATTATTATTATTATTAAGTTTTCAGCACTTTTGAGCGAGACATATTCACCAAATAATCTCTCTGCACCAGAAAAATGTGTAAACTCAAAATGAAAACTATAACTTAGCACATAAGCTAGCGTTAGTGCCGTTTATGTGAAGCTGACTGGAGGCTCTGCTCTGTCTGAAGCTCTGTTAGTCAAATTAGACTTTAATCTGAGTTTGTTTTTAACACAATCTGACCATAAAGAACTGACTCAGGCGAAGCTACAAGAGGCGAGAGTATTTCTACTGTTAAACAAGGCGGGAAACATTAGCCGTTAGCACAAGCTAGCATTAGCCGACAGTTTTTCAGTTCGTCACACTCACCTTTTGGTGGAAAATCAAACACCTAAACAACAGAACAATGAACATATAAATCACAGGGTTCTAAAAATGTCTCGTTTAAATCCCTTTTGTACTTTCTTTTCTTGAGTTTTGAGTCTCTAATCGTTTAAAAACTTGTGCGTGTATCAGTCAGTTTCAGAATGGTGTGAAGTTAGGACCGTTGCCATAGCGATTGACAATTCAAAACTACATATGATATCTTTGGAATGGGGAAAAGCCCTTAAAATGTTGCATATCGGTTCATGCAAACGTACGTCACACAGAACGAAATAAATACGAACGAAATAAACGGTACTTTCCACAGTAACTAAAAATAGATCTGTGAAGCCCCGCCTCCTCAGGACAAACAAACAAACAACCGCCGGCAGGTGCAGGTGTGTCCAACAGAACAGACATGCGACAGGTGCAGGTGTGTCCCACAGAACAGACATGCGGCAGGTGCAGGTGTGTCCCACAGAACAGACATGCGACAGGTGCAGGTGTGTCCCACAGAACAGACATGCGACAGGTGCAGGTGTGTCCCACAGAACAGACATGCGGCAGGTGCAGGTGTGTCCCACAGAACAGACATGCGACAGGTGCAGGTGTGTCCCACAGAACAGACATGCGACAGGTGCAGGTGTGTCCCACAGAACAGACATGCGACAGGTGCAGGTGTGTCCCACAGAACAGACATGCGACAGGTGCAGGTGTGTCCCACAGAACAGACATGCGGCAGGTGCAGGTGTGTCCCACAGAACAGACATGCGGCAGGTGCAGGTGTGTCCCACAGAACAGACATGCGACAGGTGCAGGTGTGTCCCACAGAACAGACATTCAGCAGGTGCAGGTGTGTCCCACAGAACAGACATGCAGCAGGTGCAGGTGTGTCCCACAGAACAGACATGCGACAGGTGCAGGTGTGTCCCACAGAACAGACATGCGACAGATGTAGGTGTGTCCCACAGAACAGACATGCGGCAGGTGCAGGTGTGTCCCACAGAACAGACATGCAGCAGGTGCAGGTGTGTCCCACAGAACAGACATGCGACAGGTGCAGGTGTGTCCCACAGAACAGACATGCGACAGGTGCAGGTGTGTCCCACAGAACAGACATGCGGCAGGTGCAGGTGTGTCCCACAGAACAGACATGCGACAGGTGCAGGTGTGTCCCACAGAACAGACATGCGGCAGGTGCAGGTGTGTCCCACAGAACAGACATGCGGCAGGTGCAGGTGTGTCCCACAGAACAGACATGCGGCAGGTGCAGGTGTGTCCCACAGAACAGACATGCGACAGGTGCAGGTGTGTCCCACAGAACAGACATGCGACAGATGTAGGTGTGTCCCACAGAACAGACATGCGGCAGGTGCAGGTGTGTCCCACAGAACAGACATGCGGCAGGTGCAGGTGTGTCCCACAGAACAGACATGCGGCAGGTGCAGGTGTGTCCCACAGAACAGACATGCGGCAGGTGCAGGTGTGTCCCACAGAACAGACATGCGACAGGTGCAGGTGTGTCCCACAGAACAACGTCCTCATGTTTCTTTTTCGAGTTTTTCACGAATCATTTCTGGATTTACAAAGCGTTAACGTTCAGAATACGTGCCTTTTAAACGTTCATATGTCGACGTCGGGACCAAAACTGTCAAAGATGAAGCTTCTTCCTCTTTTTCTTTGGTGTTTTATGGCGGTTGGTATCCAAGCGTTACATTACCGCCACCCACTGTAGTACATCTTAGACTAAGACTCTATTCTTTAGATTTTATTCTTTAGACTTTAGACTTAGACTTTATTCTAAGTCTATCCCATCTCAATAATGTGCTGTTGTGTCGGAGACCTATTATTTCTACGAGATGATTTTTTTTACTTTCTGTACTTTGCCTTTTTCTCGATGCAGAATGTGTTCACTGTCGCGCAGAACGCTCAGCGCAGATACCGGGCGTTTGAACCACTTTTTCACAACTTTACCAGATTTAACTGGCAAACGTGTCTCAAAATGAGCACTAAAAGCTCAAAATCTCTTATAATCTTATGATATTAATCTTATAATTAATAATCTCATATCTTAATAATATTTGTGCAGCATTATTACCATACACAAGGGAAGTTTCAGACACTTGCTCTCTACAGTACAATATAATGTTTGGAGATGGTGGGATATATGTTATGAAAAAAGGATTAATATAAATGTAATCGCAAAATTAACGCAATTATTCCTTTGCCAATTACAAATATCAAGTTTGTAATGAAAACTATTTAAGAAGGCTCAAAAAAATCTGATTAAATGTAAAAAACAACAGTATAATAAGGTTATATAAGGTGACGTTTATGTTTAGTTTAATTATTTATTCATGTACAGGCACATTTTAGCACATTTCTGATGGACTGTTATTATATATCCATATATTCCATGATGTGCATGTTGTCATTGTGCCATAACAAGTGTCCCGTGTACTGCACAGCACATCTCTGGACCGCAAAAACACTGATTGAGGACATTTTTAATAACGTCATTTCTGAACCGCAGAGTGCTCCGTGTTCTTGTTAAGGACACAAAGCCGTGGTTCATAAAAGTTTCATCAGAACGAGGACGAGACGATGAAAATGACCCTCAACATCAGAGTCTGACTCAACGGTTTCATAACGACTTCTGGCATTTCCTTTTCAAGAGTAATTTCTATAAAACAACTCTTATCTCAACCCCTGACCCCGAGAGAAAAGTCGGACCACTTGAGAACAACAACGCGCCCTTGAAGAGCAACGTTACTGCACCAAGATTAAACCAAAACATGTCAAACTAGACCCTTAAAATCAACAAAAACATGAAATCCTAATGACAATTCAATGTATTTCTTCTTCATTAGAGTCCCATGATACTTGATACTTCACTTGACCATGACACGTTTGGCCATAAGCAGCTTTTGTTGATAGAAAGAGCGCAGCGTAAAAGAGGAAGAGAGTGGGTACAGACATTTGACAAACATACAAAACAACATACAATTTGCGATCACAATAGACTCTTTAAAACGCTCCAAATTCCATACACTAAAATGACAAAATAGAGGCAAAATGAAGTATTCATGAGACTGAAGTGACGTCGCACACTCGTTGCAACAGCCATCTTGAGGACAAAAGCCGCATGTTCACTGTGGGTTGTGCCAAAACAGAGGATTCCTCTTCTGTAACATCCTCAAAGACCACGTTTGTCCAGAACTGTACGACTGTGGTCAGGAGGGACCAGTGGACTAACAAACTCACTCCAACCTGAGGCTGAGCTGTTTGTTTCAGGTCGTTAGCAGCTGGTTCATGCTAGTTTACGTGTTATTGTGTGGCTATGCTAATAAATGTTAGCCTATGTAAAGGTCAATTTGACACATTTATGTTTTATGGTAAGGTTTTGCTTTATTTTGGTAACTTCCTGTGTAACCGGAAGTGATCGTAAAACGGAAGGCTACTTGACACTAAGGAAAAGACGCAAAGTAAATTGAACAACGATAAACGGACAAAACACGGACAAAACACGGACAAAACACGGACAAAACACGGACAAAACACGGACAAACTCTAGGATCTAGCTGCAGTCGACAGGGGAACAAGGTCTGTAGTTAAAACGACTGTATTCATGAGAGATTTGAAATGTTTAATGGACAAATATGTTGTGAAAATATGGTACTAATGTAATGAGCTAGAAATACGGTGATTTACGGCCAAAATGTCATTGTTTTTTATTTTGTTCTGTCTCGCTCTTACGTTGGTTGAATGACACGGAACGGAAGCATTAAAAGACATTTAACCATCAGTTCTGGCCTTCTCACTTGGACTGGACCCTACAGCTCACTCACAGACAGTTTAAACGAGCCTAATTTCCAACTGTTCGGGTGTTATATTTTAGGATCAGACACAAAGTCCGTGCTCGTGGAAGCTTTGAGGGCTTTGTCTAGTGCAGAAGGCTCATGGACGAGGAAGAGCGGATGGAAATGTGCCACCAAACGACATGTGGCGACGTCTTCAAAATGGCGACGACCACCAATAAGTCACATGACTGAAACCCATGAATAAACCATAACACATGCTTTCGATGAGCAGATCGAAATGCTAAAGGTTGGAATTGGCCGCGCTCATGTGTCAGTTGGTTCATCATTTTCTCGGCTCAAAGTAACATTTGCGGTAAAGTCGTTCTATCTAAAATAAATAACTATTGTACGGTCAACATATCTGTATTTGTCCAATAAAACCTTGACAAAATAATAAGATTTAGCTTTCACCAAAAACCATACGTGACAATCATCATTTTCTATTCAATAAATGAATCAAATACAATAGTAAATGTCTTTAAACTGTGTCTGAGAGGTTGATTTGTCATATTCAGCGATATTATTCTGAGGTTAATCCCACTTCATGTTCCACTTCACTTTTGCCTCCGTTCAGGAATTTGGAATGTTTTTCTTGGCAAACCCTAAAATGATGTGCGTTGCCGTGACGCTGACTCTCCCTTGGCTGAAAGCATAAAAACACACCACGTTAATTCCTTTATAAACGCAAAGTCGTCAAACTGGAAAATGTGGTTTTGGTGCCTGTTGTGAGTGATGTGTTTGCAGACGATATAATGAGGCGAGATGGAGGAAAGAGCTACAGTCCAGTCTGGAATGAGGAAAATCTGACCCGTTCTTCTGCATTTCACCGACATTTAACGCCTCACAGTTTCAGGAGACGACGTGAGGATGAAAATGAAACTAAAATAGTGATTGTGATTCATCAGTTTGAGTCAGCACCGAGTTTACACAACATCTAATAAGCTATAAACATATTTTCTCCTTAAACAGCTTTGTTTTGAAGGTGGAATGGACCATTTTCTTGGCCCAAATCTGAGTCTTATTTCCTGGTGGCGTGGACTGTCATTAGTCCTGCCATGTATCAATCATAAATAATAATATAATCTGTTATCGGTCCTTTTCCTCTGTATCTTCCTGCGTTATATCAATGAAATTTCCCCATGTGTGGACAATAAAGGACAATAAAGGACAATAAAGCCTCGTGCGGCTCGTCCCCAGGAGAGCAGCATGTTTCCCCATGTCTAAGCGCATCGATCTATCATAATATAGTTCCCTCAGTGTGCGGGAGACAACCACATTATGCCAGATACTGAAGGAATAATACAATGTTTCTACGATAGTGAAAGAACACATCTGAGCGATTACATTTTCTTATAAAGAAGCAGAATGTTGTTTTTTTGAGGAACAAATTGCACATTATACGTTCCATCTGTTCAGCTGCAGATCTCGAGACAAAAGCCCAGTCCCAGGTGCGACACCATTTGCATTCGTTTGGCATCAATGAGACGCATTTGCTCTAATTAGCGGCGGCAAAAAGCACCAAAAAACCAGACGAGGAACAACGAGTGAAACTGTTACGAAACGTGAGAAGAGGGAGTTCTCTTCATCTGCTCCTCATTATGCTTTCTGCTGTCTCATTTCTCTCTCTCTGATACCACTACTCTCCTCTCTTTACACCCTCTCTCTCCTCTGTTTCTCCTCGTTCTTTCTTTCTTTCTTTCTTTCTTTCTGTCTCTTTTTTTCTGATTCTCTGATATCTGTCTGTTTCTTTTCTGTTTCCTGTCACTTCACTCTCTTCGCTGTCTCTCTTCTTTCTTTTTTTCGTTCTGTCTCTTTCCTTTCTCTCCCTGCTATCTCTCCTTTGTCTTCTCTCTCCTGTCTCTCTTCTTTCTTTCTTTCTTTCTTTCTCTAAACCTTTCTCTCCGTCATCTCTTCTTAGTCTCACTTTCTCCTCTCTTTTTTGGCTCTTATCTCTCTCCCTTTCTTCTCTCCTGTCTCCATCTCTGCTATCGCTCATCCCTTTCTCTCACTCTCTCTCCTGTTTCCTCCCTCTTCTCCCGCTCTCTCCTCCCTCTCCCCTCCCTCTCTTCTCCCTCTCCCCCTTTCCTCCCTCTCTTCTCCCCCTTTCCTCCCTCTCTTCTCCCTCTCTCTCTCCCCCTTTCCTCCCTCTCTCCTCTCTCTCTCCTCCCTCTCTCCTCCCTCTCTCTCCTCCCTCTCTCATCCCTCTCTCCCCCCTCTCTTTTCCCTCTCTCTCCCTCTCTCCTCCCCCTTTCCTCTCTCTCTCTCCCTCTCTCCTTCCTCTCTCCTCCTCTCTCTCTCCTCCCTCTCTCCTCCCTCTCTCATCCCCCTTTCCTCTCTCTCTCTCCCTCTCCCTTTCCTCTCTCTCCTCCCCCTCTCTCTCTCCTCCCTCTCTCCTCCCACTTTCCTCTCTCTCTCCCTCTCTCCTCCCTCTCTCCTCCTCCCTCTCTCCTCCCTCTCTCTCCCTCTCTCCCCCCTCTCTCTCCCTCTCTCTCTCTCCCTCTCTCTCCCTCTCTCCCCCCTCTCTCTCCTCCCTCTCTCCTCCCTCTCTCTCCCTCTCTCCTCCCTCTCTCTCTCTCCCTCTCTCTCCCTCTCTCCTCCCTCTCTCTCTCCCTCTCTCTCCCTCTCTCCCCCCTCTCTCTCCTCCCTCTCTCTCCCTCTCTCCTCCCTCTCTCTCTCTCCCTCTCTCTCCCTCTCTCCTCCCTCTCTATCTCTCCCTCTCTCCTCCCTCTCTTCTCCTCCC
>NW_027315735.1:31423783-31456283 GCF_026437365.1 Eucyclogobius newberryi | reverse complement strand
GATCAATGGCATTACAATGATGTGGCTGCAGTCATTCGGTCACTGACTACAGACGAGGCGAGTAATCTGTGAACTGTAATCTCTCTAATCCATAATCTGCACCTGAACTTCAATAATTCAAGATCAGAACCACTCAATATAATAAAGTAGATTATCTCAGCAGTGGAGGAACGGAATAAAAGTAACAGAAACAGTAGCAATAATAAGCAACTGTAAAACACGTTGTTGTATTTTTATTATTCATTTTTGTATTAAATTAATCCTTTATTTATTTACTATTGTTGTATTATTATTATATTTATTCATTTATTTTAGAACACAAAACAACTAAAACAAAGAGGAACAAAATAAGTAAAAAATGAAATAAGAAGGGATGGCATCCAAAGAAACAAGAGGATAAGAATATTAAGTCCAAAACAAAGGTCCCATTTAGTCCGGTGTGAGTCGAATATAATGTCCATTTTCAAATTAAATCCAACAGTGATTGATTATGTTGATTATTATGTCAGTCCAGTCCAGTTAGTGTCATCCATGTCTTTGTGTTGGCCTTCTCCCAGCTGCAGGTGAAGCACATTTCTTCCCTGTCTCGCAATAGTTAACAAAGACCTGGACACGGATGAGGGCTTTGTTGGTTCAGGGGTATAATTTAGCTCTGCATAATTAGCCATAAAGATGATCAATTGCTAAGTTAACCTGTGACGATGAGATGGGCCCTTTGACTTTTTATTAATTGATTTATTTTTTGTCCACATCTGAGGAACTATGAAGCTGCTGGACATGTTATATTCACCTCAGGACCATCAAAGCTCAGTATTTCTGGTTGTGTTTGGGTCAGTCCCTTAAATTTCACCACAGTTTCATGAATCAAGTCAAATTTTAAAATGCTGCAGTGTTTTTTAGTCTTGCACGTACAGTTCCAGAGCTACGTTCATCACCTTCATCAAGATGAATTCATATTTTTGTACTTTCAAGACTCAGATCTCGTCATCTACTTCTACTCTACTCATACACTCAGACTTTATGTGTGTGACGTATATTTTTTTACTTTATAACGCCATTTTATCACAAACGTCCGCCTTGAAAAACCTTTAATGCCTAGTATATGTCTATAATTCATTGCTATTGCCAATTACAGCGAATCTCTTATGATGAACATGACCAAACCACTGCATCTGGTGCCAGGCCACAGACACAGACACTGCAGCCTCTTCAGCTCACTTTAAGTGGAATTAATAGCTGCCAATTTCCCACTTTTAACATGTCTGACCTCATTACCTGCAGCTCTCTTGTGAGTGAGAGCGCTCTAAACGCACAGGTAACAGCGTTTGTCGGAGAGCGAAGTCGATCAGTGGTCTGTGAGTAGAAAAGGTCTCAAAGGCATTGGAACACTTTTGAACACGGAAAAGGTCAACCACTGGACGGGTGAGGGATTATATTGATCATTTTGTGAGAATAGTAGAGCTGTTTGTTTTTGTATTTCAGATTAATTATGGACGTTCACATCAAAAAGACGTGTTCATTGTAATAATTTAGTTGTAACATTTCTGCAAACCATCAAAATCTCATCTATTACTGCTCTTTTCGAATCTTATTTTATGATCATTTATTACCATTTATCAGTTGATGCGAGGTAAAAGTGGGCGATATTGACAAAAGTGATCAAATATGTGCTCAAATGTGTCAAATATGAGGTTCAAATATGACACAAAACATGAATAAACCATCAAATTAAGCACAAAATGGCAGAAATATCACTTTAAGCCCTTGTTTGTGAGATGAAACTGGATGTTTAGTCTGTTTTTGAGGACATTTTTAGTAGTTTTAATCATATATTGAAGATAATCACCCAAAAAAACCTCCAAACAACAACAACTATGACGACGGTAATACATAAATGAACATCCGCTCTCTAAATACATAATACTGTGCTCCAAAGTCCCGCTCTGAATGCACTCTGTCTGACCCACTGCCTCGTCCACAGACGCACAGACAATGCTCCTGAGTCACCTTCTGGAAATGTGCTTCTCTGCTCGACGGCATATTTCCTGCTCCTTCACTCGAGACGCAAAACAGGAAAATCAACATGTGGAGAGCGGAGCGGAGCACGAGCGCCGGGGGAAGCCAAGACGCACCAACGGAGCAGAATAGAGCGGGCTGCTGTTCGCCACTTCACCCTGAAACAAACGTGTCACTTTACTGCACCAAACATGCTCAAAGTACTGCAGTATCTGCTGATGTGAGGACCAGGTGCACCAGCAGGATCAACATGTGGACTCTGCATTACTGCTGTCGGGAGAGTGAATGTAATGAAGATATACAGACAATGTTGTGTCAGTGCAACAGAAAAGTGGGTTTTTAAAGGTTTGATCAACAGATGAATGTGAAATGTCTGAAAAATGTATCACAAAAGTGCAGAAGATTTTAAAGTTTACAACATAACGAGTGTCTAGTGTTGATACTATCAGCAGAGGTGGGACCAAGTCTAAAGTGAGTCTCAAGTCTAAGACAGGAAGGTCCAAGTCAAGTCCAAGTCAAGTCCAAGTCCAAGTCAAGTCCAAGTCCAAGTCAAGTCCAAGTCAAGTCCAAGTCAAGTCCAAGTCAAGTCCAAGTCAAGTCCAAGTCTTGGGCCTCAAGTCCAAGTCTCTACTTTGAGATTCAAGTCCCTTTCTAGTCGTTGTACATAATTACAGAAAACGGCTCATATTTTTGGAATGAACGTGTTTTTTGTGAATGGTTCTTAAAAAAAGTCCTACATCTAAGTACCAACTGTAGAGCAACTCATGAGGAGAAGCATCAAGTCGTCTCAAGTCCAAGTCCAAGTCCAAGTCCAAGTCTTGGTTCATTTCAAGTCGTCCAAACAGTGATTCCAGTTGGACTCGAGTCCAGGTCATGACGTCCACATTTCTGTCCATTAGAATCAAATGTTTCTGCTCTCGGTGATTTGTACACTTTGTGAGTAATGTTTAATATACTTTACTGTCTCTTTGAATGTCTCACGATGCTGTATGTGTCTTTCTGTGGCTGGGAAAACTGTAAATATAATAATAACAAATTGCATGCATATTCAAAAGGAATCGAGGAATGAGGAAAACATTGTGCCCTAGAATAAGGTTTTTGTCACGTTTCAATACAAAATTTGTCTTGATTTGGCAAAAATTCAACGTAATTAATTGCGTTAGAATTGCATGTACAGAACTTCTCAGCGTCCGACATTGTCATTTGTTTCTCCACCGAAATTGAGCCGATGGTTCTGACAGCTTTTGTCACTTTACAGCAGATCGACCGTCACCTCCCAATCAAAACCCCATGTCAAAATTCAGCCGTAAATAAAGTGGTGATTCGTCTCTGTCCCAAAAGCGACCGGCGCCGTGGTTTCTGGTGCGAGCGATTTGAAGGAGGACGCAGGAGCCTTCCACGGCCGCTAATGGACTCTGTCACTTCCCTTCACGATGTGATGGTGATGAGCAAATACACGTCCTCGTTGTGTAATGGAAAGTTGATTTAAAACGGTGAAATCGGGTGCATTATTATATTATATTCATGGGTGTGGTCTGGGGAAAGTGCCGTTAGGTTTAAATGAGGGTGCAGAGGATGTAGCTAAGTATTAGTGATGCTAATGAAACGTCCAGGCCACAGTGTTTATGACGGGACAGTGTTAAGGGCAGTGGTAAAGGACTGATTCATACTGACAGTGATGAGGCACGTTTCCACTGGCTCGTTCATGGCGGCCTGGGTTAGTTAGTCATTTATTTTGAAAGTTTTAGGGAGAAGAATCATGTACAAGTACAAGTTTCCACACTGCGGGCTGGCTCCACACTGTAAGACGTCACACAAACAAAAGAAAGTTTTATTTATTATTCAAATCTAATTCATACCTGAATCCAACTTTTTATTCATGTGAAGGATCTCTGCAATGAGCCAAAAGACGTTCAGTAAAGTCATTCTAAACCCGTGTTGTGGTGTTTTTCTGCACTTCTACACCTCTCTTCTCGTGATGTAATGTAGTGTCTCGTGTTATATAATATTTCAAACCTTAACGTGTCTCGTATGGATGAACAGGAGCAGCTGTTGCTGTCGGGCAAACGTCTGTCAGCGTCTGATGAGAAATCGTTATCTTCTATTATCTCCTATTATTACCATATCTGTTTCTTTCTACTTTTTGTCTTCTTCTTTTCAGTCTCTCATGTCCAATCATCTCACTCTGGTGTGTTTCCCTCCTAAAATGGACTGAAGCTTGATCACAGTTCACTCCTCTCCAAAGCGAACCAGTGGAAACGCAGCGACACAGAAGTGAAACCTGATTAAAACCTAGAAGTTGTGTACGACAGGCCCATTTTAAAGCAGTATACATTGTAAATCATACAAATTGGTCTGAACACAAACACGTTTCAGCCGGTTGGACAATTAACCATCAATCACACAGGACGATCCAAAAGAAACGGGCAACAACCACTGACTTTAGAGCCAACAAATCAAATAAACCTTCAACCCCGACTGACCTTTTAGTGGAGACGCCTCACACCTTTTCAGAGCTTTTCTCCCCTCGTCTTTTACAGATGATCTTGTACACCAAATATATATAAAACACTGTAGTACTTTAAAGCCGTGTGCCGCTGGATACACAAACATTGGAGGAGATATGACAGGGCGCGGGACAAGACGACACGACCTTAAACGTGATGTTAAATAAAGGACTTGGGTAAATTACAGAGAGCGGAGGAAGAATGCGATGAGCAACGGGCGTCGTGAGTCTGAGCTGTTATTGAGAGGGAAACGCACGGAACGCAACAGAGACATTTGGGGTTTGCAGGCGTAATTTTGCCTCTCAAGTCCTCATTTAGTTTCATGTAGAGTGTGTTTTTTAAATCCTAGTTCAGTCCGGGCTCATAACAGTAGTGCGTTTGTCAGTTAAATCCTGGGTTAGTCCTCGCTCGGTCCAAACGGTCGAGGCCAAGTATCAGTTTGTGTGAGTTTTTGTTCACGGACAATGACATCGCGGCTTTTGTGATCCTGAATAGTCACAAGATTGACCCCGGTTTAGTTCTGGTTTATCTTGATTCAGCCCTTTTCTGATTCCAATACTAATTACTTTGCTTTAGACCTGGGCTTAGTCCTGGTTTGGATCTGCTTTAGACACATTGTCATTCTGGTTGGATCTCTTTTTAGTCCTTGTTCAGTCCTGTTTATTCCCGGTTTAGTCTTGATTTAAAACGTATTCCTTATTTGTCCTTTAGCCTTAGTCATTCTCAATCTCATAATTTGCTTTTAGACCCTGTTTAGCTCTGGTATAGTCCTTGTTCTGTCCTGTTTAGCTCTGGTATAGTCCTTTTTCTGTCCTGTTTAGCTCTGGTTTAGTCTATGTTCAGTCCTGTTTAGCTCTGGTTTAGTCTATGTTCAGTCCCGTTTAGCTCTTGATTTAAAAAGTCGTCCTGTTTCGTCTTTTATCTATATTTATTTTGTATTTAATTGCTTTTTAGACCAAAATGAGAGCTGGTTTAGGCCTGTGTTTGTCCTGTTTTCAAACCCGGATCACAAATGGTCTTGATTTAGTTCTAGTTTAGCCTCGGTTTTATAATTCACTATGTTTTGTCTGTCTCTTCAATAATATTACCCACAGTGCAATGGGAGGAACCGCTGTTGAACTGGGACAACGTGTTACAAAGGAGACCAGACCAGACATGTAAATATCTGTAATTAACATAATCGAGAGCTTCTTTGGGGAGATAAAAGGGGAAAAAAGCGTCGTCTTCCACCTGTTTTAACGAAGTCGCCCACATCCTGCAGAAACAAGCCAAACGCACAGTCCAGTCGGTGCTCGGTCAGAACTATGTAGGATATTTTATACATTTTGGTGAATTCGTTGGTTCATTTTCTGACATGATGAAACCTGAAAGTGCAAATGTGAATGAAGAGCCGCTTTGCCTGTGTAATTATGTTGTCATTGGCCGTAAATGGAACAGTAATGGACCAAGCAGACCAAGTAAAGACAGCGATAATGTAATGATGAGCTTATTTTCTGTTGTTAAATCTTTATCTTCTGAAAGTTACGCAGAATTTCAAATGATTTTTATGTTGATTTATTGAGCGCTAAGGAGTTGCGCTCAATAAATCAGTTTCAGCACAATTTAAGTTCACATCCTTGTTTCACTCGTGAGGCATTTTTAAAACTGATGTTTTAATGACAAAAGCTAAGTTTAAAGGACAAATATTATGCGTTATTAGGCCCGAGCGCCACAAGCTGGCGAGAGGCCTATTAATCTCGTAAGGCCGTGCGAAGCACGGCTGCGAAAGTGCGCACGTAGTGCGCACGAAATCGAGCGCGAAGTGCTCGCCCACTTCCAAACACTCACTAACGCACTCCTTCACTCATGCACGCCCCGTGCATACTAATTAGTATTAGGAAAATGGAACATTACCGTTGTAAACGGGCGAAACCCGTGCAAAAGTGCGCACTAAACGAGCACTTTACATTGAGATGACGACCGCGAAGCGGTCGTCATCCCCATATAAAGCACTCATTTGCGCTAAGTAGCTCACGAATACGTTCCCCATCTCTTGCATGTTCCGTGCATATAAGCATGTAATGCAAAAATTGAACATTATTACTGTATAGAGGGCCAAAAACACAAAGTGGGCGGAGCCCACTCAAAATTAACGAAAGTACCCGTCAGTGACCAGGGACCCACACCATGAGGTAGGAAAGCGCGAGCGCTTTCCGAAAATGTATAGTTTATGACATTTGAAAAATGGGAAACATTGTTTTCGCATCGGAATATTATTCTTTCTTCTTCTTCTTCTTCTTCTTCTTCTTCTTCTTCTTCTTCTTCTTCTTCTTCTTCTTCTTCTTCTTCTTCTTCTTCTTCTTCTTCTTCTCGGGACCAACCCCCCTATTTTTCACCCAGTGAACATTGACGAAAAGTCACAAAAATGTTCACACCTCTAAAAATCGTGCCTCTCTACATTCTGGCTATTTCCCTTTTCTAAAATAAAAAAAATTGGCGCGTCAGCGCCCCCAAATGTACCAAAAATGCATTGAGAGATGGGAAATGACCCAAAAAAAATCTGATCGTAGAATCATGAAATTTGGCGCAGAGGTAGATGGTGACAAGAGAAGTAAAAAATATTATTACGGCAACGCCGTCCGCCCAACCAAATGTCGGCCATATTGCTTCAAAAATGGCTAAACATGGCTTCGGAGTTTTTCCAAACGTCGTACTTTTACGAACTCCTCCCAGGGCGTTGGCCCTAAAAAACTGAAATCTGGTGAAAATGCTACTGAGGAGTGGGACATCAAAAGTTATCCAAATTACATTGATACCTCTCACGGTCTCTGAGCGGCGAAGCCGCAAACTGTAGCTAGAATTTCAGAAATCTCCCATATTTAAAATTTCTGCCGTTTGCGCAGATAAAGTCCGAATTGCGTCAAATTTGAATCAGTTGTTAAACTCTTTGCCCTAAACCTACTTGAAGTGAAATAAATTCATTTGGCGCCACAGCGCCCCCTACAGATTTTATATGGAGGTTAAATGTTTAGTTTTGCGAAATTATATGAAATTTGACACACAACTCAATTTTAGCATCCCCATCAAAAAAGTCAATGAGACCCATGTCATAATTGTTATGGCGTTGCCGTAACGATGACCGAAACCTTTCATGTTATTCCAATGGGGAAATCGCCAGAACATGTTTACACTTTAGACTTTCACAAACTCCTCTTAGGGCGTCAGCCCTATTAACCTGAAATTTGGTGAGACTCATCTTCAGGGGTGGACCATCAAAAGTTATCCACATTTTCATTCAAAGAGTCACGGTGTCTGTGCGGCAAAGCTGCACATTTTGCCAAGAATTCAAAATAAAATAGCTTTTTGATGGTAAAACAAAGGGGAGAAGATGTGACAGCGTCACAGATTCAGCAGTAGGCGTAATAAAAGGACAATTGGGGCGCGTTAGCGCCCCCTCCTCTTGCGGCGTGGCGGCGGTGTGGCGGCGGCGTGGCGAGGGCCGATCATTGCCGCTTGCGGCTATATTTTCTATTGTTATTCATCTTGAAACATGCTCTTTAGTACCTCATCTTGGCATCTTGGGTTTTAGAACAAAAAAAGAGCTTTCAAAAACATCAAATGACTTCCATGTCTCTGTATCATGAGCAAGGATACGAGCTATGGACTTCCTCTACTGGCAGCAGAGGGAATTACATCTTTGAGAGGGTAAAATATGCCAGGTAAAGCACAAGCTAATGTAGCTAACAGCTGTTCCGATCTGGTGATGGTTCGTGGTCTTAAAAACAGCAGAGACATGTCACCGAGAAAACGCCCCACATCGAGAACGTCAAAGATCGACAACGTCCCACATCGAGAACGTCACACATCGAGAACGTCACACATCGAGAACGTCACAGATCGAGAACGTCAAAGATCGACAACGTCCCACATCGAGAACGTCACAGATCGACAACGTCACACATCGAGAACGTCACAGATCGAGAACGTCACACATCGAGAACGTCAAAGATCGACAACGTCCCACATCGAGAACGTCACACATCGAGAACGTCACACATCGAGAACGTCACACATCGAGAACGTCACAGATCGAGAACGTCAAAGATCGACAACATCACACATCGAGAACGTCACACATCGACAACGTCCCACATCGAGAACGTCACAGATCGACAACGTCACACATCGAGAACGTCACAGATCGAGAACGTCGCAGATCGAGAACGTCAAAGATCGACAACGTCACACATCGACAACGTCCCACATCGAGAACGTCACAGATCGACAACGTCACACATCGAGAACGTCACAGATCGACAACGTCGCAGATCGAGAACGTCAAAGATTGACAACGTCACACATCGAGAACGTCACACATCGAGAACGTCAAAGATCGAGAACGTCACACATCAAGAACGTCACACATCGAGAACGTCAAAGATCAACAACGTCACACATCGAGAACGTCACACATCGAGAACGTCACAGATCGAGAACGTCACAGATCGAGAACGTCACACATCAAGAACGTCACACATCGAGAACGTCACAGATCGAGAACGTCACAGATCGAGAACGTCACACATCAAGAACGTCACACATTGAGAACGTCACAGATCGAGAACGTTGCAGATCGAGAACGTCACACATCGAGAAAACGTCACACATCGAGAAAACGTCACAGATTGAGAACGTCACAGATCGCGGAAATTCAGAACAGAGTATTTTTGTGGCTCAAAATTGAGAGGATTTCCTAACCACGATTCATGAAACTAGCGTGAATGAAGCTAAATGCTGCTCCAGATGTGCTCTCGATGAAGTACAATGTCAGAACATAACTTCAATGTTGTTTCATTCGTGTTTCCCATAGTTTTCTTTGAGATAATACACAAATCACTCTTATTTTTATGATTCTATCTCCTGTCATAACACATTTTGAAGTATGAGTTATATTGCTGCATCAAATTATCACAAATATGAAACTACTAAAACAATGTAATTACTTGCTTTACGTGTTTTTGAGACTATAATACAACAAAGTGTGATTTTGTCAGGTGAATATAGCGAGGGTAATTAGAAAAAAAGCACAATCACACAGCCACAAACGAAGTGTGAACCAAATTCCGCCATAACTTACCAGACTTACCTAATTAATTACAGAGACTGGTCCATGTGTCCTTCACTGCAAAACGTCTATTTACCTGATATTCTCCGACGGTACAACCTCTTTATTACGTCTGAGAATGAGAGAATGTGAGCTCATAATGAAAGTGAATGATGACGAGGCCGACAAAAGCGCTTTAGCTCAAGGTTAATGTGCAACAAACTCACGCCTTCTCTCCTTCCACAGAAGAGGACGTTAATGACATGCGGTCGACGCCAATCAAACTGGTTAAACGTGAACTCAAAGACACTGCCAACTCCGAGCTCACTTTTAATCCGCACGTGGACCGCGTCAACATCGTCCATTTTTCATACATTTTTCACGCCGACATTTGACCTTTTCCACTCACAAAACACCTCGACAGCTAAATGGTGAAGCTGCAATCATCGCATCAAGTGTTTCCTTTTAAAATCCCAAACGCACGAAAATCCAGTTGACCGATTACGTCCTAATGCACCGTGTGTTCCCTTATTGGCTACTTTGTTTGCAGGAGTTGTATATTTCTACAGAAAATATGTTAATAATTGAATACTTTATGCCTCTGACACATTAATCATAAAGAAAATAGCTTTTTTGTGTATTTTTGTTTTGTTATGTACTCATCATGCATCGTATTACATCCCAGAAAGACAGCAGAACAAAAAATAAAGAATATAATTTATGTTTTGTGACTTTATATCTTGTTTTGTTGTGTATTTTACTATGAAACACGGAACGAACAGAAAAACAGAGCACGACCAACGAGAGCAGGAAATAAAAACACCATTTTAAAACAGGCAGCAAAAGGCATGAAAAGAAAACAAAGGCTCGTGTTGTCCAAAGTGACTGTCATTTCCTCATATCATTATAAAAACGCGATATGCCGTGGATAAACTGCAGACTTAAAGGTTTACTCAAAAGTGAAGTCATATTTACATACTTATCTTAACGAATTTCCGCAAGATGTACTCACAATGTCCTGTTCTGTCCATCATTTACTGAACCATTAGTCGACAAAGTGGACTCATGCCGACACAATACTTCTAAAATACCAGATCATTTCCAGCGCTCTCAAGACAAACAAACAAACAAACAAATAAACAAGCAAACAAATACTGTCCACGCACGTTTTCTCAATGTCATCACACCAGCAGGTTTCTGGCAACACTTTTTGCTCTAAATTCCTTAAACTACAGATGTAGTTTTTTCTCGATAGGTATTATGGGAGCTCTAATCACTTAAAAAACGAAATATGACAGGACATAATACTCTAAGATACTTTGCAATTATGGTACAATCTTCAAATCAGCACATTGGCCTCCCTCCACTGCGCTTGCTTCAAAATAAAATACCTCCGCGATCCGAGACGAGATACCGACGCTCGGCAAACAACTATCCAGCTTTATTTACAGTTCCGCGACACTGAACGCTGCAAATGCAAAGACACGGGACGGACGCCTCTGCTCATCCGCTTGGCGATGAAAAACCTCCGCAGCTTCACTTGCGATTAGCCAAAGTGTCCTCTAAAGGCGCTAAACCGGCAGAATCCCCTCGATATCCCGGTCTGCTGTCAGGACTTCCCCTTCAGCGTGATGTTAGCCGGCAGTTTTAGTTCGTGGACGACTGCCGGACGCAGCACAAATAATGACCTTTGTGGTGCAGCGTAATGGATTCTTCTACGACTATCGCCCTTAGATCTCCGGACGCAGCATTTTACTGCAAACCTCGATATACTCCTGTTCAATTAGGAAACAGGCCAACAAACAACAATAACGACGAGGTTACTCTGATTGTGGGCCATTCCCCCCCCCGAAAAGTCTACAAACAAGCTCATTGTCTGTTACAGAAATGTATACAGTGGTAACCTATATTCGGAGGACTTTGGCTGTGCTGTATTTGAGCTCAACTCTATGATTTGCCAACTTTAATTAGAGCAATATAAGACTGAGTACTTGTCATACCTACTCAACCTACTTTACCTGCAGTTTTCCCGTGGACATTGAGTCCGTACAGATTATTATAAAGCTGGATGGAACAGTATGCAAACATTATCGCGATTTTCATGTCACGGTACAATATTTATAGCATTGTTTTGGAATTTATACAACAAATGATGCAGTTTTTCCTTTTAAAACAAGCCTCGAAGCGAATCGTTACCGTCGTATTTCAAGTAATTAAGATAAAACGTGCTAAACAAATGGTCTGAAATGGAGCAAAGATCGTGGTCGCAGCAACAAAATGAGGAAAATCAAGCAAAGCCACTTAATGATTTGATTTTGCCCACGATATGATTTTGAGACAAAACGATATCACAGCACTTCGGTTATTGTTGCATCCCGATTATACATTCGTTACCGATTTCGAAAGACGCCGGCGACGGACGGTTGTCATAGCAGTAGCGCACTTCAAACCAACATCTTACTGTATCTTTTTGAAAGAAGAAAGCTCCTCACTAAATCCGTCAAATCGAGAAGAAAGCGTTTGTCCTGCATAGCAACCACAAATCAGAATCACAAAAAGCTTTAATGCCATTCGTAGTGACCAACATTCACCAAGTGCTCCTGCATTTGTCTGGTTTTTAACGCTTCATTTGCACAGTCAAAACATTAAGAACAAATACATTTACATTTACAACGCCGTAATGTAAATGTATTATTACGTACAGAACATTATAATACCAGTGCAAACATAGAGCATATAATAATATACATGTAAAATGAAACACCAGGGGCTGTCTGAGGCTGCAAACAAACATCCATGGGTTTCAGAGAGATAAAATCAAGCAATTGACAATTTGAAACTAAAAATGACGTATTTCTAAAGGGCAAAAGTCCTCAAATATCCATGACAACTGGAAGCTTTAATATGAACTGTAATAAGAGCCAGAGCAGTGCAAACAAACGCGAGTATTGTTAAAGTGATGAGACGTTTACACTGCTGTTTTGGGCCCTTTCCAAAGTGCGGCCCCCGAACCCTGCGCTCGTGGGCCCCGGCCCCCGGGTTCATTGTGTCTGTGCGTGAGCGCGCGCGCGTGCGTGAGACGCGGAGGCAGCAGCAGCAGCAGCAGCCTCCAGCCCGTCTCCATGACAACAGGATGGCTTTAAAAAACGAGGCCGGTTTGTCTTTCACATTCACCCCCGAAAAGGAATCAAAAAAACCGCACACAAACCTCCTTCAGCCGCGTTTCAAGCACGTCCCATTAACATGCGCGGGAGGAACCGCTGTGTTCCCGTTTCCCTTTTCAGCCAAATAACAAAAACACACGCACGTAGTCGAAATCCCACGGCCCCGGTGTAACGCAATGTTTTCCCGCCGCGCACAGCCTTCAGCTCGCGTTAGCTCGATCCGCCGCCGCCGCCGCCGCCGCCGCTGCTGCTGCTGCTGCTGCGCGTAAAGCGAACCGGTGAGGACGCAAACTAAGCACATTTTACCCAAGATTATGCTCCAATAACGTCCCGCCGCAGTGAAACGGACCAACACATGACCCGTGTGTGAAGTGGATACAATGTGACAACAATGTGCATTACAATGTGACAACAATGTGCATTACAATGTGACAACAATGTGCTTTACAATGTGACAACAATGTGCATTACAATGTGACAACAATGTGCTTTACAATGTGACAACAATGTGCATTTCAGTCTGATATTTGCAACAGTTCTGAGCCATAACTTACCCGCGTCGTACAAAAAAACACACAAAAAATGCGACTTTCCCCGCGTCTCAGGAAAAGCCCCGGACAAACCAGCTCTTAATTCCCGTGTCCGGTCCTTCCTCGTGCTCGGTCCCCTCCGCGCGACCGTGAATTCAACCGCGAAGCGCCGACGATCCGCGGGGCGCGCACACCTCCGGCGGCCGCGGAGTTCCAGGTCCCGGGAGCCGGCGGTGAGAGAGCGTTCGGTGCGCGCGCGTGGGTCAGATGCGGCTCGTGGTCCCGTGGTTCCCCCCTCTCGGTGCTCCGCTGCCCCTCTCTGTGCTCCCGGTCCGTGTGCGTTGTGAGAGCCGCGGGGGAAAGTGTGACCGCCTCAGCCTCTCTCTCTCTCCCGGTGTGAGCGCGGGGTTCAGGCGCGCACGGGACGCGTTCACGGGCCTGTTGATGCCCGCGCGCCGCCCGCAGAGGAGATGATGAGGCCGGTTTTCTGTGGCCGGTGCTGACGGTGAGATCAGGGGGAGAAATGTGCGCGTGTCCGGGACTTTTCCACGTGGGTTAAAAGGCTGCGACTGATGAGTCTTTGAGCAGTCGAAAGTCAAACGATTGTTTTATTGACATTTTGAATACATGATCAACCAAAGAGAAGTTGAAATGTGCTGACTGAAGGCTTCTAGATGGAGAACATGTCTGAATAAAGTGTGCTATTGATGAAAATCTGGTTTATGTTGATTTAATTATGTCTTTGTCTCTGTTATAAAGGGGTTTTCATGTGTTTGAGCGTCTGTACAATCGAAATAACGATTATTTGTCATAGTCGACTGGTCACGATAGTTGATTCATTGATTAGAACAAGACCAAACCAGGACTAGAACAAGACCAAACCAGGACTAGAACAAGACCAAACCAGGACTAGAACAAGACCAAACCAGGACTAGAATAAGACCAAACCAGGACTAGAACAAGACCAAACCAGGACTAGAATAAGACCAAACCAGGACTAGAACAAGACCAAACCAGGACTAGAACAAGACCAAACCAGGACTAGAACATGACCAAACCAGGACTAGAACAAGCCCAAACCAGGACTAGAACAAGACCAAACCAGGACTAGAACATGACCAAACCAGGACTAGAATAAGCCCAAACCAGGACTAGAACAAGACCAAACCAGGACTAGAACATGACCAAACCAGGACTAGAACAAGACCAAACCAGGACTAGAACAAGACCAAACCAGGACTAGAACATGACCAAACCAGGACTAGAACAAGCCCAAACCAGGACTAGAACAAGACCAAACCAGGACTAGAACATGACCAAACCAGGACTAGAACAAGACCAAACCAAAACATGACCAAACCAGGACTAGAACAAGCCCAAACCAGGACTAGAACAAGCCCAAACCAGGACTAGAACAAGACCAAACCAGGACTAGAACGAGACCAAACCAGGACTAGAACGAGCCAAACCAGGACTAGAACAAGACCAAACCAGGACTAGAACAGGACAAAAATGAGTCTACGTGTTTTAGCGTCTGTAGAGTCCAGATTATGATGATCAACATATGATAACGATTATTGTTCATAGTCGACTGGTCACGATAGTTGATTCATTATTACAGCCGTACATCCTGGGAAGATTAATCTGAATAATCATGACTAATCCACGAGGTAATTAAAGTAATTGTAGTTAGGGCAGTGCAATAATATGGCAAAGAAATAATCAATAATAAGTGATTTCAATTTTCAATTATTATTATTTTCTTCTTTTCAAAAATACTGAAACTAAAAACGGCTTTCAGTTTTTGATTTCCTGAACACAAACAATGACCAACGCAATTTCATCCTCCAACTCGCCAAACCACACACCTTCAATGACAAATAATGATGTTTGAACACACGTCAGATTCTAAACGTCTTTATTGCCATCTGAAGATCCGTCTGTCGTTTATCCAGGCTGAGGAATGGCACAAATACCAGGCAAAGAAGAGCTACAACGTCAGAGGTCGGGAAGGTCATTCTTGACATGTCGAAATACACAAACATTCCACATTCCACTCCCTAAATCGCAGCATAATTGATTGTGAATAAGTGCTCTTCACTGCAGTGTGACATGATTTGAAAGCTTGGGTTGGACAATAATCGATGCTCTGGTTTATCCAGCGTCGGCGGCTGGCGCACCGGGCCGGCCTGTTGGGAAAGTGTGTCATTTTCCCCACGACAATAGTTCTCGATCTCATAGTCGTGAAGGGCAGGCTCGCTCCAAACCTTCTGTAATCGCTCTTCCTGTGTGGATTTGTCTTGTACTTCCTGAATTCTCCAAAGTAAAACAATATATATGGATTCTTTGCTTGAATAATTGCCACGTCACCTGTGCCCTGTGTGTCGAGGGAAACTTTTGGAAGCATAAATGATTTACAGAGCGTCAGAGAGTGCTGTCCAAGGTCTAAAGTCTGCAGCTGTTTTGGCCCGTGTTTGTCAACGATGAGCGTTGTTTTCTTCTGAACATAACGTTTTTTGACAGCGACTGGTGCAGCATCTGTTTGGCAACGGTTTTCAGTCAGTAGATCCGGTTTGGTCCTTGGAAACGGTTTCACGTAGATGGTCCAAATAGTCCTGTTACTTGAGGTTTATGCTGAAAAAGTACACACACATAGGGCAGAGAGTTCTTCACGATTTCGACGCGACACATTATTGCGATACGTGCGATAATCGGTGGTTTGCTCACGATATTCTAGTGTGTTGGCGTTTTTTAAAGACCCCGAGACATTTTAACATTGCTTTTCTTTGTTAAACCACAACTTGACATGAAATACACTCATTTTAATCATCAAAACAGCGACAAATGTTTGGCAAAAACACGTTTCCTTGGAAAGATCAGCGGATATTTTTGTCATTTCACTCTTCAATCGCGCAGGTTTAGTCTCGGTTTGGTCTCTATACATTAAAATTTTGAGAAGTCATGATGTTCTCAAGCGTCAAATAGAGCGATTTGTTGTATCTGTTCTTTGATCAATCACTTCTCAGAGCGGTAAAAGAGCGATCGATACTGTGGCCTTTCGCAGTGAGACTTTAATTACTGCTCATCCCAAAGACAAACACTGTTCCGCATAAGTGAGTCCTTCAGAAACAAATGCAGCTTTTCTGTAACATTACAACAGACGTGACGATCGGTTACACTGTTTTAATGTAACGCACTGTGTAATAACCTGTAATAACCTGTAATAACATGTAATAACCTGTAATAACATGTAATAACCTGTAATAACATGTAATGACATCGTACTGAGGGTTAAATGTTGAGTAATTACAGCTTATTTGAGTACAGTATGTTAGTTGATGTGAGTAAAATGAGTGTTAAAAAAACGCGTTACAAAACATTTTAATAATTCTAAAGTGATTATGATTAACCCTGTACTTCCTCTACGCCATAAAAGTATTGAAATACTTAACAAAAATGACTTAAAACTGAATATTGTATCTTTTGAATGGGAAAAGCTCCTCAAAATGTTACACACAACAGGAAGCTGAGAAGTCATTTGTCGATGAATTCATGGGCTAATCTTAGTGTGAAGTGCAGTGTGTAACATCTCTCTGCTCGTCTCCGTGGAGATGTTATTGCTTTGTCTGGAAAGTTCCACAGTATGGCATTAAACTCAACCTCAATTCGAGCAACGGTGTTTCATTGCTAAGAAAATTAAACAGGAAAATGCATTATTGCTGCAAATCTGACCTGGTTATAAGTAACTCGGCCTTGTGGCGTCACCTGCTGGTCTCCATGGAGATATATATACACGCTTAATGCTATACTGTGGAACACTCGAGGCAAAGTGCACCTTCAGGCCTCCATGTGCACCTCATGCGATCCTTGAAACGGCACAAACATCCATCAGCGAATGTTCTCGTACAGTTTTTAACGTTTGACCCAATCAGCGCCGCCCGATGGGGTTCGTGCGGTACAACCTTTGACGGTAAATGACTGGTGCAGACGTTCCCTTTCCTTTGTCCGTCCTGCACCAGACTGTGAGCTGAGCGTCCACCACCGCCGCCGCCGCCGCCGCGCGAAATACCAGTTCAATAAATCACCGGCGCTGCCCTTCTGTAAAGGACACGCTCTTCATGTTCAGCTTTGCTTTGAAAACGTGCGCTTACAGTGAGGTCAATTAAAACTTTTGAACCAGGAGTGAACGTGACGGACAAAGACAAACGAGCCCGGCGCAATGAACAATGTTTAACTCAGACGATGGGTTTGTTTGTTTTGGTTTTGTCCAGTTTATCTCGGAGATACTGCTCAGAAATGCAAGATCAATGTAAAACTGTTGAATATTCATAGCAATAACAACTGTCATTTCCTGGTATTTCTTGGTAATTGTTTGCAGAAGTAACACAACTGGATGGAGAAGTGTGCCTTTAAGAGTTAGTGTCGTTTATTCGTTTAATATTAGGTTTGTTTAGGTTTAACAATCATGTGTTGTCTTGCACTTGTTTGGTCCTGGTCTGAGCCCGGTTTATTTCTGACGTAGACTCATTTTGGTCATTTGTTCTAGTCCTGGTTTGGTCTTGTTCTAGTCCTGGTTTGGTCTTGTTCTAGTCCTGGTTTGGTCTTGTTCTAGTCCTGGTTTGGTCTTGTTCTAGTCCTGGTTTGGTCTTGTTCTAGTCCTGGTTTGGTCTTGTTCTAGTCCTGGTTTGGTCTTGTTCTAGTCCTGGTTTGGTCTTGTTCTAGTCCTGGTTTGGTCTTGTTCTAGTCCTGGTTTGGTCTTGTTCTAGTCCTGGTTTGGTCTTGTTCTAGTCCTGGTTTGGTCTTGTTCTAGTCCTGGTTTGGTCTTGTTCTAGTCCTGGTTTGGTCTTGTTCTAGTTCTGGTTTGGTCTTGTTCTAGTCCTGGTTTGGTCTTGTTCTAGTCCTGGTTTGGTCTTGTTCTAGTCCTGGTTTGGTCTTGTTCTAGTCCTGGTTTGGTCTTGTTCTAGTCCTGGTTTGGTCTTGTTCTAGTCCCGGTTTGGTCTTGGACTAGCATTGGTTTTGTTCTGGGTTTAGTCCCATTTAAGATCTCAATTCCAGTGCGGTGTCCGTGCCAGAGCAGAACGCACCCTTAGTTCCGCTGCAGTCTTGATACTATCACCATTATTACTAAACTTATTAGAGCAATTAAACTTTGAAATGCTTGTGCCAAATCTGCGACGACCTACCAACACGTCACAAATGCAGTGATCTGACTCGAGTTGGGAGTGTTTTTGAACCTTAACACATAGATTTTCACTTCTAGTTGAATTATCTCTCTTCTATTTCAGACAACAGAGCATTTCGATTGGTTCACGACAAACACACGCCGGTTGAAAGGCCATTACTTGCCAGTGTGAGTCAGTTACACAACAATTTACTCATATTGACGTAACACAAAGACGCGCTAACGTTTTACGGTGTTGTCTTCTTACTAATGAACACGTTTTTGTGCCTCTGACCAGTGTTCGGCGCATAATTTACGACCTTAAAACATTTGGTTGATGTGCCAAACGTTGCAAACAGTTTAGGGTCATGGTCGCGCGCTGTTGCTATGGCTGTGTTGCTGTGGTTGCTATGCTTTAAAAGCTCCTGCTCTGGACGGAGAGCATCAGCGTCCGATCGAGTGATGCCCCCGGATCAATAGCACATTATCGGACTCGAGACGATGAAGAGGAGTCTCAGAGGGAACAACAAACGAGGAACAGAGGAGTGAAGATGTGAGAGACGAGGGATGTGAACGGAGAGAAGGAGCGTGAGAGAGAAAGAGAGGAGAGGAGAGGTCGATGGAGTGAGAGAGAAAGAGAGGAGAGGAGAGGTCGATGGAGTGAGAGAGAAGTGGATGAAAGAAACCACGACACATGCAGGGATAATATACAACAACAATATGTACTTTTCCAGTCATTCGCAGTGATAGAAAGTAACAAAGTTCAAAAGTAAAAGTATTAAACTGAAGTGAAATCTTTAGGTATCTGATATTTTTTTATTTTACTGCATTTGAGAGCAGGTATTTTCTTTTCCACTATGGTTTTGAACTGGACTTAAATGTATATATATATATTTTTGTGTTATAGAAATGGCTGAGGGGTTTTTATAGTTTCAAGTCCCGGTTTGAGCAAACAAAATGTGGATAAATAAATGTGTTGAGGCTAAAGGAAGCTTCTGAAGACCAATACTTCTTTATGAAGATCACGCTTACTGTACATATTTATTAGAGTTAATTTTACATTTTCCTCTTGAAGTACATTTTTAAAGGTGTACGTTCATACTTTTACCTCAGTAGATTGTTTTATGTGACACATTTACTTGAGTATTGCTTTGCTCCTGTAATTTACTTAAATTGTCTTCCATTTACATGCTCACCCCAGTGTAGGAGTGAAACCAGGGACCGACTAGTTCAAGGGTAAATGCTTGTTCCCAGATCACTGCCTTCAGAGTCCTAAGGTGGTGTAGTGGCTGATTGTCCTCTGTCGTAGGTTCAAAACATTTCGACTCAAATGAAATCCACAAAACGCTGCTGCTGTTTTTAACGTCACTTTTCGGGCCTTAAAACTCCTGCCATGGACTTGGTGAATGGATAGATGCCTTTGGAGCGTACTTTTGACCATTATAAAGACATCGATGACACAATTGAAGGACTGAATTGAAGTTGTAATTGGCGCTCGTAAAAAATGGAAAAAACACTATTCAAAGTCAACTTTAAAAATGACAAATTAGACAAATACTGGACACAATTGTACCTAAAAGTGAGCCAATTTATGCCGTCCTCTCTCTGTGTTCTGTGTTTTATGTTCTGTTTATTTAAAGAAAGAAAAAAATATTTTTTAAAAACTGCTGTGTTTTTTAAAATGTGCAATAGAAATAAACAGAATTGGACAGTTTGGATAAAGATACATAATAATAACCTAATGATGTGATAATCTGAGTAATATTAACACGCCTTATTTTAAACATCGTATGGCTTTGGCTTCCTCCAGATTAATCAATTTACATCTAAATCTGAAAGCATCAAAGGACATTTATATCACAGATGTCTGGAGCAAGCTGATGCCTCTGACGGGCCCCGAGTCCCAGGAGACAAAGCTACATTATGGAACATCTGGAGAGCACTTTCAGCCGCCCATCTGGAGTTCACCCCACGTTTGTTCACGGGTTTAGCCATTTTATTTGCACAATCCAATCTTTATCACGTACTTTGAGCGCACAGCATAAAGTTGACGGAAAATTGGTCCTAATCAAAAGGCAACGACCTGATTTTGAGAAACTTGGACGTTCTCAACCAAAATAATGCTTTAATTTTTGGAAAGTGGATATGCTACGGCGCTCAATGTTCAAGGCAAATGATCTGACATATTCCGCAGTTTTAGATATTAATGATAGAAACATGGTCCATTATTGCACAAATGTTGAGTTTATTCGTTTTAATTTTAGCTCCAATCTCAGCATCCTTCAACTTATATACCGTATTTTCCGGACTATAAGTCGCACCTTTTTTCATAGTTTTGGCCGGGGTGCGACTTATACTTATATACTTATACTTATATACTTATACTCCAGAGAGACTTATATGTGATATTATTTGTTATTTTCACACTTGCAACCGCATTTCATACTCCAGTGCGACTTATATATGTTTTTTTCTTCTCTATAATGCATTTTCTGGCTGGTGCGACTTATACTTCAGTGCAACTTATACTCCGGAAAATACGGTATTCGCTCTCCCTCCTCTGAACACGTCCAAACCAGGAAGAACAGCCAACGTCTCGCTCAAACTCAAACTCCAAACGTTATCTCCAAATTCCAAGACGACCTCTTCCTCTGCATCGTTTTATTTTTCATTTTAACAAAGACACATCTCAAGGCGGCGGGCGCATTTTAGAGAGACTCCCGAACCTACGTCAATCCTAATTACTAATTCATCCCTCCCCCATGTCCCGTCGGCCGCTCGTTCTGTCCCGAGGAGGGTCCCAGGGGGGGGTGCAGAGTGAGAGGTGTGTCCCGGATAAGTGACATCTGTGGAGGTCCTGGCGGAGGAGGCGAGGGGCGGGGGGACAGTTTTCCCTGTGGGACGGGGGCCGAGGGGGAGGAGAGATTAGGGCGAGTCTGACGGAGGACATTAGAATACATTAACCTCGCAAAAAGAATTAAAGTGGCGCGTGTCTGTTTCGAGAGTATTTTGTTTGGCAGCCGAGTAATGAGTGCGTTCTGATTGGATAGTTAGTGTAATATTGGAGCGTCAGACGAGGTCACGATAACTAAATGGATGTTTTTGCCTTCAGTGCCCGTGTCCGGCCCGTCCACTGTTATCGTGACTGAGCGTTTTGTGCGCTGAGTGCATTACGCAACTGTCATGTGTCAATCATTCAAACCATTTGGAGACGCATGAATAATAAAATGCATAACCTGTTTCGCCGAGGGCTGCATTTTGAATCGTATCGGGAGCGGATGGGCCCCAGATGACATTTGACGCATTTGACGTAGTTTTAAGTCCACACAACTTTTATAATGCTTGAAACTTAAACTCTTCAGGTGTGTCACTTTTTTTTTTGTTATTTAGATTCTGATGGCAGTATTTTTTTCAATTTTACAGAAAAAAGTGCTCCTTTTTGTTTCTTTGGTCCATTTTAGCATGAAGCCTGTGGGCCGACAAAAATGTTCCTGAAAACTGTAATGTTGGCATTTGTAGACCGCGCACACACATGACTGTTCTTCATATGTTCATTACATTCAAGATTTAACTTAAACCTCAAGTTTTTAAAGTATCTTATTGTGGCTCTTTATGTTTTTGGTCTGTTATTGTCCAGAATGTTTTTGATTGGTTTAAGAAAAGTATTTTTATTGGTTGTTAGCGTGTATGCTCATTTCGGCGCTAATCGTTATCAGTAACTATATTCACTGTCAACACTTCTACAGGTCCAGTTTTCTAACTCTGGTGTTACTCACGTGCGTCGAATGGTTTTCAGTCGCTAAAACAGCCCTCGTTTTTCCATAGTTTGTGATGTTTAGAGGCTAATGCTAGCCCTCCCACTGAAAATGCATTGGAGCTAACTCCTGGAATGCTATCAAGCTAACAGAACGTAGCGTGATGTTTATTCCAGAAGCCCCTCTGGACCCCACCGTCCCGTTGTATTTGTCAACGACCTCGAGAGGAAATAAGTTCTACGCAAACTAAAAAGCGTGACGTGAACATTGGACATTTTACACAAATCAATCGACTTTATTAAAGCAGGTTTTAGCGGACAGACTTTTCCCTCGTCCGTGTCGTCACGCGCGGGACTTAACGTGTTCAGGCTCTGCACATGTGCCCGTGGGTGCGGGGCATTTGCATATAAAACGAAGCAGGTACAGATAAATCAATCAGGACGGTGGCCTGGGAATAAATGTGTAATCAAGACGAGGGGGAGGGGCTTTTCCTTTGTGTGATATGAATCTATAGAATCTTCATTGTGTCTGTTCAATAAGCTGTTTGAAAGAAAAGTCAATTGGCAATGACTTTATTATAAATCATATAAAGCTTATAAAGCAGCTTTTCAGTGTTTCGTTAGACACTGAGCGGTTTGATAGAGACAGGACGCAAATTCATCAAACAATTCACAAAGACTGTAAATAATGTAATCTCGTAACATTTAGCCGTTCATATTTCAGTCTTCTCTCAATTGTAACTGTAAAAATTGAGCTTTGAACTAGATCCTACTTTCAAAGCACATTTGCGTATCCAATCATAATCTTTTTTCTCTCTTCTGCTCTAGTTGACGCTGCCAATAGTTAGAACACAAAAATAAGCATTTCGAGCTCACAATTAATGTATTATTTTTTGGAACACACTTCAGACACTTTGGATGTCTTTGTCTACATAATTGCACCATTGTTTTAAAACTTAACACTTAACAGCTTCCTTCTTCACTGTGGTAAGAGAAGCAGGCGTAGCTCCCTCTGCTATAACTTTAAGCTATTTTTTGATTATTTTTAATTATAATTATTAATTAAGTTATAGAGCAGGAAACGCCAAGGATTAGATGCCCAAAATAACTTCACCAAATGCAGAATGAAGGAACAATAAATAAATTAAATAAATTAAATAAATTAAATAAATTAAATAAATTAAATAAATTAAATAAATTAAATAAATTAAATAAATTAAATAAATTAAATAAATTAAATAAATTAAATAAATTATAGCATTATTGAGCAAATTATAAAATAAAAAAATAAACGCAGGCAATAGTCGACTACTAAAACAGTTGTTAGTTGCAGTTATAGTTGAAGCATCACTCGGACTGTTTGGATTCTGTAGGCTTGAGGATGTGCAGACTTCGCCCTCCCCAGACACTTCCCTCTCATGAGCACGGAGGCGTTCTCGCCGTCTGCACAAAAGAACACCTCAGCCGGTGTCGGATCAGCATTTTCCTTTATGTGAGAGCCGCGTGCGCCCGCAGACTGAAGCCCACTGTAGCCCCCACTGTAAAGTCAAACACACATGTGCAGAGAGGGACGGGGAGAGGGAGAGGGAGGGAGTGAGGGACGGAGGAAGGGAGGGAGGGAGGGAGAGGGGGGGAGAGGGAGGGAGGGAGGGAGGGAGAGGAAAAGAGGGATTATAATAGAAAAAGGAGAAAGAAATAGGAAAGAGAGAGAGGCAGGATGAAGGGAAGGAAGGAGAGAAGAGGGAGAAGAAAACATACAACAAGAGATTATAATGGAAAAGCGAGACGGAAGGAGAGAGAGAAAGGGGAGAGAAGGAGAGAAGGAGGAGAGAGAGTAAGCTGAAGGGGAGAGAGAAATATGCAATGGGAAGAAAGGAAGAGAGGGGGAAAAGTATGAAAGAGACAGAGACAAAGAGGAGAGGAATTTAGAGAAATTAGAGAAGAAGAGAGGAAGGGAGGGAGAAGAAGCAGAGATGAGGAAGAGTATGAGAGAGAGAGAGAGAGAGAGAGAGAGAGAGAGAGAGAGAGAGAGAGAGAGGGGGGGGAGATGGAAGGGCAGACAGGGAAAAATAAGATGATGATGATAGAGAGAGAGAAAGAGGAGGTAAGTAAGAGAAAGAGTCGAGTGAGGGAAAGAATAAAAAACTAATCAAGGTAAGAGGGTAAGATAGACACTTGAGGGGAAGAAAGAATCAGAGAAAGAGCAAAAGAGAGAGAAGAGAGAAGAGAGAAGAGAGAAAGAAACAAGCGAGGGAGAATGACAGAGAGAAAGCGAGAGAGGGTAAACTGGGAAACATCGGCGGATAGAGGGAGAGAGACAGAGATGAAAGCGAGTGCATGAGTGAGAAAGGAGAGAGGGCGATGCATCGAGACGAGAAAAGAGAAAGAGAGATACTGCTGACGTGAGGAAATAAAGAGAGGGAAAGTCCAAACGAGCTTCGATCCAGAGTCCAGCGCTCCATCCACGTCCAGGACAAAGATCTGAGACGGTGAAAGGAGGTTTCAGAGACAGTTTCTTGCTTCTTGTGTTTTGTTTTGCTCTTGTTTATCCAGGTTTGAATATTCTTTCTTTGTCTCAATTCCTTGTTCTGGTTTGGAGCTGATTCTATTTTTTATTTCGATAGAGTTTGGGCCAAAATGTCGTCATCGGATGTTGTTGTTTTTCCTTTCTTTCAACCTGTGGTAGCTAGCATGCTAGTTGTTGTTAGCAAAACTTACATCTGACAGTGGAGAATAAGTTTGGATCCTCGCGGTTTAAAATGAACTTGTTCTATTTACCACATTTTAAACACGTATCTTATGTAAGCGCTAGAACTTCAAGTGATGCACGTACTTTACAGGCAGGCGCTCCCGCATCAGGATTGGTGTTAGCACTACTGGCAGCAGAGGGGATCACTATGGGGAACTAAATCACAGCAATCCGAGGGCAGAAATGCTCAGAATGAGTTTAGTGAGGATTTATGAACTTAAACACAGCACGAGAGCACGAGACTTCTCTAAGGACACGAAACACGGACGAAATGGTTGAAATGGTCTTTTTTCTGAGGCACAGAGCCAGAGGAACTCGTAAACAGGAAGAATGAAACACGTGTGAGAGAAGATTATTACAACTAACTACATTTATACCATGATTAAGCGTAAGACATGCTTAATATGTGTCCTTTACATGGTATAACATGTGTTTGTTATAAGTGGCTCATGGCGTGGGCCTCTTCCCCTCTCATAATGAAGGCTAATGTTCATTCAGGGGCCGCACAGGAGCCTGAGCCGTGCTGCTAAAACCATCACGTCTTCACTCAAAGCGGGCGGTGCACTTCCTCTTTAGACCAAGATAAAAGTTTGGATCCTGTCCAAGATGTCCGCTCGCTGCCAGCTCCCTCGCGAGCGCCCCTGCCATTATCTCTCCTAAACACTGCTCTAATGTCTGCTGCAGCATCATCCTTTCACAAGACCTGCTATTTACAGACAGTTTACAGGTGATGTCATCCACAGCAGCCACGCCCACTGCAACAAGACGAGGAGAGGGATTTCCCAAAGATCTGCTGTTCTACTACTACAAAGAGATGAGGACTTGTGAGTCGTGACAGGGACTCGAGGCGTACTTGAGCCACGGTTTTGATGACTTGAGACTTGACTTGGACTTGGAGCAAAACCAAGTTTACATCAGGACTAAACTGGGCTCAAACCAGGACCAAACCAAGTCTAAACCAGGACTAAACCAGGTCTACATCAGGACTAAACCAAGTCTAAACCAGGAATAAACCAAGTCTAAACCAGGACCAAACCAGGTCCAAACCAGGACTAAACCAGGTCTACATCAGGACTAAACCAAGTCTAAACCAGGAATAAACCAAGTCTAAACCAGGACCAAACCAGGTCCAAACCAGGACTAAACCAGGTCTACATCAGGACTAAACCAAGTCTAAACCAAGACTAAACCAAGTCTACATCAGGACTAAACTGGGCTCAAACCAGGACCAAACCAAGTCTACATCAGGACTAAACTGGGCTCGAACCAGGACCAAACCAAGTCTACATCAGGACTAAACTGGGCTCAAACCAGGACCAAACCAAGTCTAAACCAGGACTAAACCAAGTCTACATCAGGACTAAACCAAGTCTAAACCAGGACTAAACCAAGTCTAAACCAGGACCAAACCAGGTCCAAACCAGGACTAAACCAGGTCTACATCAGGACTAAACCAAGTCTACATCAGGACTAAACTGGGCTCAAACCAGGACCAAACCAAGTCTACATCAGGACTAAACTGGGCTCAAACCAGGACCAAACCAAGTCTACATCAGGACTAAACTGGGCTCGAACCAGGACCAAACCAAGTCTACATCAGGACTAAACTGGGCTCAAACCAGGACCAAACCAAGTCTAAACCAGGACTAAACCAAGTCTACATCAGGACTAAACCAAGTCTAAACCAGGACTAAACCAAGTCTAAACCAGGACCAAACCAGGTCCAAACCAGGACTAAACCAGGACTAAACCGTACATAATCAACACGTTTTGGCCCGTTTCTTCACAGTCCCAAAGTGCCATTCGTTTCCCAATCAAGCAGAGCCAATGACGTTTGTTCCACTGTTGCCATAGTTTCCGTCCCTGTCATGTGACCTGGCCTTTTCGCTCCACATTTGTCCCTCCCGCAGATGGCATTTTCCGACGCCATTTTGGAAAGGTCACGGCTGTTTTGATTTGCAGTGTTTTTTACCTCTTGGTGCACAAGCTCCTCCCCCTTTGCCGGGTCCCTGCGGCCTCTGCTGGCACGACACATTCCCACGGACACTACACCAGGCCGTACCCCTTTCTATGGAGCGGAGATGCATGCTAATTAGTCGTCGGGGGCAACACTCATTTGCAAGCAGCGGGAGCGCTCTTGTCCAAATGTGCGGCGTCTGAAATACAAACACATAAATGACTCCATCAGGTTCAACAGGACTTTATTTAGTTTGTCAACCACTAAACAAGTTACTGCCAATAGTTTTATAATTCATCCTATAGCAGTGTTTCCCAACCAGGGGTACGAGGCCCCTTGCATATGGGAGCACTTTTACTTTAATGATTTCAGATTTTAAAAGGAGTTTTGGATATTTAAATATAACATTCTCGGTGTAGTACATTTTGCATCCTTAATAACGCTTCTGTAGGATATTTTTGAACTTAATATCATTAAAACAAGACATTATAACAGTTATAATTAGCATAGCACTAGAACTTTGTAACGAGCCGCACATTAGACAGTGTTTTAAGTCACTTTTTAAAACGCACTTGTTCACGTTTGACTTTTTTTTGGTTTGACTTTTATTCACTTGTTTTAGTTTTATTCTGTGTTGTTTGGTTTTATTTAGTGTGTTTTAGTATTGTATTTCTGTTCTAACACGGTCCTTCTTAAAGATCGTCCACGGCTTGGTTCTGGAAGTACATTTCCCATAAATATTCCCATAAAAAATACCAAAAAACAAATGTATATTAAATATTTGAAAGCTAAATAGGTAAATAATGTTTTTGAAACTTTATAAACTGCTTCGTAATTCAAACATTTTGCCAAATTGTAAGTTGCTACCCGTGTTTTTCGGACTGGAGGTGCACATCACGGAGCCTCGATCGACTTCAGTTTCCATGGTGAACGTCAAAGTGGGCGGGACCGCTGAGCTCCAATGGGACGACGCGCACAGGATACTGCTATAAACATGCAACCGTAACAACCTCGTGCATCGTTTACAGCCGCGCACGACACAAATACACAAAATATCCTAAAGCATCCTGTGATTAATAAAAAGCACATTTACCGTATTTTCCGGACTATAAGTCACACCGGCAAAAAAATGCATAAAAGAGGAGAAAAAAACATTTATAAGTCGGGGGAGTTTTTGGGGAAATTGATTTGTTAAGAACAGACATTTCATCTTGAAATGCAATTTAAAATAATAATAGATGAGAGAACATGGTAAATAGGTGTACGTATGCTAACGCTAACACCTTCAGCTACATGACGTATGCTAACGCTAACACCTTCAGCTACATGAGGCACAGACAGAACTGTGGTAAGTGTCTGGTATGTTAACGTTATATATTAAGAGTTATTCAGATAACAATAGCATAAAGAACATGCTAACAAGTTTAGCAAAGCATCAGTTTTACCCCAAATCACTAAATCCATTGAATTCTTCTTCCTCTGTGTCACTTCTAAACAACTCCACAAACTCCAGAGGAAGAGGAAGTGCAGATTCTTCTTCTGCGTCGCTTAGAGCCCAAATAATATCACATATAAGACACCCTGGGCCAAAACTATAAAAAAGGTGCCACTTATAGTCCGGAAAATACGGTAGATTCCTTTGGGTTGACACATGAAAAGTGCAAATATGTTCAAATCCCTCGCTCCTGCCTCACAACACGAACGTGCACACAATTCCCAGAGCACTTTTCATTACGGCCCGTGTTTACCTTCCTTTGGACAAAACACGTTCAATGTCGATTTCATTTGGGGCCTGGATTTCCCTCTAGACGTTCTGAATCCCGGTGAAATACGAGTTTAATTCACAGATTCTGCAAAAGCGTGCGCAAGATTCCACACCACCTTTTGAAAACTGTTGATTTTAACTGTAATAAACTCTTCGGGCGTAAGTTTCAAAGACGTTCTGAGTCCAAGTCATCATTTATTTTGTGCTGATTTTCTTCTGATTTTGAAGCAGATGAACCCCACGTCTCGGAGTGAAGTGTCAAAATTGGTGCTTCAGTCCCACTCGGTCGTGCCCTCGCCACATTAAAGCGCAGGTGCCACTGAAAAACAACATTTTACCTTCATCATTTCAATCCCTGAATCACTTTAAAGTGTTTGTAGCGGCTCTGATCCCAGTTACAAATTAAAAGTCTAATCGTCACGTTGGTCCTGACTAACGATCGTGCTAATGAGCTAATGAGGCCATCGCTGATCACATGGTGGACTCGCCCTGTCTCGTCACATCTGCATCAAACAGGGCAATATTAAGTGGCATAAATAATAACACACGTGCCAATTGGTCGTTCATAGATGTTCTGATACTGGGCGAGTGAGAAGACACTGCAGATATCTGGGGTAAAGTAGAGAAACATTCACTCTTTGCTCAGAATCAAGTCATTCAAGTGTTGCTTAGTAAATGTGAAGCTCATGACCCCATCTACTGGCTCAAAGTGGTATAACAGTGGAAGAGGATTTCTCCTTCTTCAAGTCAAACATTTAATCAGTATCAGTCCTGCTTTGGTCTTGCTTTAGTCCTGATCTAGTCCTGGTTTAGTCCTGGTTTAGTCCTGATCTAGTCCTGCTTTAGTCCTGATCTAGTCCTGCTTTAGTCCTGATCTAGTCCTGGTTTTGTCCTGATCTAGTCCTGATTTAGTCCTGGTTTTGTCCTGGTTTAGTCCTGATCTAGTCCTCCTTTAGTCCTGATCTAGTCCTGGTTTTGTCCTGGTTTAGTCCTGATCTAGTCCTGGTTTAGTCCCTGTTTAGTCCTGATCTAGTCCTGTTTTAGCCCTTGTTTAGTCCTGATCTAGTCCTGGTTTAGTCCTGGTTTAGTCCATGTTTAGTCCTGATCCGGTCCATGTTTAGTCCATGTTTAGTCCATGTTTAGTCCTGATCTAGTCCATGTTTAGTCCATGTTTAGTCCTTGTTTAGTCCTGATCTAGTCCATGTTTAGTCCATGTTTAGTCCTTGTTTAGTCCTGATCCAGTCCATGTTTAGTCCATGTTTAGTCCATGTTTAGTCCATGTTTAGTCCTGATCTAGTCCATGTTTAGTCCATGTTTAGTCCTTGTTTAGTCCTGATCTAGTCCATGTTTAGTCCATGTTTAGTCCTTGTTTAGTCCTGATCCAGTCCATGTTTAGTCCATGTTTAGTCCATGTTTAGTCCTGGTTTAGTCCTGATCTAGTCCATGTTTAGTCCATGTTTAGTCCATGTTTAGTCCATGTTTAGTCCTGATCTAGTCCATGTTTAGTCCCACTTTATATGCTGTGTTTCTATAGCAGCCTTATAAGTCTCAGGTGAGGAATGAGAACTGGACTGGCTCAGCACTCCTCATGTTTAAGCCGAGCTCTTTAAATCTCATTATGCAAAGTAGATGCAAATACCAATCAGCTAACACTTCGTACATGTCTGAATTGCGTTACTAAGACCACCCACGCCCGTCTCACTCCCCTCCATCTCCACAGTCCAATGTCTTTCCCCTCAGAGCTGTGTGTTAGCCAGATTAAACATTAGCATTAAACATTAGCATTAAACATATGCAGAGCCAGGACTTGTTGAAACAATGTGAGTGAAAGCGAAGGCTTCATGGCCATGTAATGGAGAAAATAACACCAAAGGAGGAAAAAATACTGTTTGTTGTTAATTTATGGAAGATTTTTTACACCAACTTCAATGATCTCCTTTTACTTTTACGTCTTCTACGGGAGAAACTGTACTGTCTTATTACATATTTCATATAACCGTAATTATATATATATTTTTACTTTCTTTTATATTTATTTATTTAGTTTAATTTTATTCAATTTCATTATATTATAACTTATTTTACTTTATTCAATTTATCTTTATTTTTATTTTATTCAATTTTATTTAATTTCATTTTATTCAATTTTATTTTATTTTATTCAATTTTATTTGATTTAATTTAGTTCAATTTCATTTTATTTCATTTCAGTTCATTTTATTTCATTAAATTTTATTTTATTCAATTTCATTTTATTTTATTTTATTAGAGTCATTGCATTAGCAGCAGCTTCAACATAAATATAAATATGCCGGCTTTTGCTGCATTTCACTTGTTGTCAGGTAAAAGCACTAAACATATCGACAGAAACATAACTTGACATTACAGAACATTGAACATAACCCTAAAAGACAACAGACTCATAGTATGTCGACACATCTGAGGCGTCACGGACAAAACAGAGATTATTTACAGTAAAAACAACTGTCAGAAGTTGAAAAAGTGGTTTGTTTTCAGCCAGTTTTTCAGAGCAGTTTTGCAGTTTGAGTCGTTGCCACGGCGTCCGAGGCCGTGAGTCCATTTTGTGCCTCTGATCGACGCCACCGTTTGGCTAAATTTAGTCCTGCCTCTTTGTGCTTTGCGGTCTCCTCCAGCAAACGCTCTGGTGTCGAAATCCAGTGAGGACGGCTCATATTTAGAACTTTACCGCTGTCATAACATAAAGAACGCATGTTAGACAGACTTAAAATTAACGTTTCAAGCTTATTAAAGGTGTCAAAACTATGTCAAATGCAAAAGATGAATTGATTCACTTCATTGTCGTGTCGTCTGTCATTTTTCCTCAGTTGATTCTTCAAAATCTGGCCCTGAACATGCCATATTTTCATTAAAAGTAAGTTGTTTGAACCTGGTTTGAGACATAAATGACATTAAAGATGCTGCCATGGTGTTATCTTTATGAGTTTAAGGAGAATAAGTATAAATGAGTCTTTCCTGTCGCACTTCGTCAGCTCAAACTCTTCTGAAAAGCAATAAGAGATCCTCCTTTGTCATATAATCTTGTGAAATTGCATCATGGGAAATGTAGGTTATTGTTTGGCCTGGATTTAACCGGAGTCGGCTCAGAGTCTGCGATGACGCGCAGACAATCGCAATCACATGACCTTTGACCTCTCAGAGCAGAAAACACATCCAACAACTCAATAAGTCATTATTATCTGAGACCGAATCTGCACAATCCATACGTTTGAATCCATAGGTTTGAATCCATAGGTTTGAATCCACACGTTTGAATCCATAGGTTTGAATCCATAGGTTTGAATCCATAGGTTTGAATCCATACGTTTGAATCCATAGGTTTGAATCCATAGGTTTGAATCCACACGTTTGAATCCATAGGTTTGAATCCACACGTTTGAATCCATAGGTTTGAATCCATACGTTTGAATCCATAGGTTTGAATCCATACGTGTGATCTATAAATGAGATCTATAAATGAGATCTGTGCCACGCAGAGACGTCATTATTGGAAGTTTTTAGTAGCTCCTAATTTTTATATATATATATATATATATTTTAATATATTATATATATATATATATATATATATATATATATTTAATATATTTATATATATATATATATATATATATATATATATATATATATATATATATATATATACATACATAAAATAAATGGGAAAGATAAATAAATAAAATAAATAAAAATTAATCAAATTAATCAAATTAATCAATTTAATCAAATTAATCAAATTAATCAAATTAAATAAACAATAATATCACATTTGGAC
>NW_027315735.1:31408783-31416283 GCF_026437365.1 Eucyclogobius newberryi | reverse complement strand
CAGCTGCATGACTCTGACCAGCTCACCAGACTGTTCAAACACTCATTACTGTGTCATTATCATAAACACGCCCCTCAGACGTGTCATTATCATAAACACGCCCCTCAGACGTGTCATTATCATAAACACGCCCCTCAGACGTGTCATTATCATAAACACGCCCCTCCGATGTGTCATTATCATAAACACGCCCTTCAGACGTGTCATCATCATAAACACGCCCCTCAGACGTGTCATTATCATAAACACGCCCCTCAGACGTGTCATTATCATAAACACGCCCTCAGATGTGTCATTATCATAAACACGCCCCTCAGATGTGTCATCATCATAAACACGCCCCTCAGACGTGTCATTATCATAAACACGCCCCTCAGATGTGTCATTATCATAAACACGCCCCTCAGATGTGTCATTATCATAAACACGCCCTTCAGACGTGTCATTATCATAAACACGCCCCTCAGACGTGTCATCATCATAAACACGCCCCTCAGACGTGTCATTATCATAAACACGCCCCTCAGACGTGTCATTATCATAAACACGCCCCTCAGACTTGTCATTATCATAAACACGCCCCTCAGACGTGTCATCATCATAAACACGCCCCTCAGACGTGTCATCATCATAAACACGCCCCTCAGACGTGTCATCATCATAAACACGCCCCTCAGACGTGTCATCATCATAAACACGCCCCTCAGACGTGTCATCATCATAAACACGCCCCTCAGACGTGTCATTATCATAAACACGCCCCTCAGACGTGTCATTATCATAAACACGCCCCTCAGACGTGTCATTATCATAAACACGCCCCTCAGACGTGTCATTATCATAAACACGCCCCTCAGACGTGTCATTATCATAAACACGCCCCTCAGACGTGTCATTATCATAAACACGCCCCTCAGACGTGTCATCATCATAAACACGCCCCTCAGACGTGTCATTATCATAAACACGCCCCTCAGACGTGTCATTATCATAAACACGCCCCTCAGACGTGTCATTATCATAAACACGCCCCTCAGACGTGTCATCATCATAAACACGCCCCTCAGACGTTTCATTATCATAAACACGCCCCTCAGACGTGTCATTATCATAAACACGCCCCTCAGACGTGTCATCATCATAAACACGCCCCTCAGACGTGTCATCATCATAAACACGCCCCTCAGACGTGTCATCATCATAAACACGCCCCTCAGACGTGTCATCATCATAAACACGCCCCTCAGACGTGTCATTATCATAAACACGCCCCTCAGACGTGTCATTATCATAAACACGCCCCTCAGACGTGTCATCATCATAAACACGCCCCTCAGACGTGTCATTATCATAAACACGCCCCTCAGACGTGTCATCATCATAAACACGCCCCTCAGACGTGTCATTATCATAAACACGCCCCTCAGACGTGTCATTATCATAAACACGCCCCTCAGACGTGTCATTATCATAAACACGCCCTTCAGACGTGTCATCATCATAAACACGCCCCTCAGACGTGTCATCATCATAAACACGCCCCTCAGACGTGTCATTATCATAAACACGCCCCTCAGACGTGTCATTATCATAAACACGCCCCTCAGACGTGTCATTATCATAAACACGCCCCTCAGACGTGTCATTATCATAAACACGCCCCTCAGACGTGTCATTATCATAAACACGCCCCTCAGACGTGTCATCATCATAAACACGCCCCTCAGACGTGTCATTATCATAAACACGCCCCTCAGACGTGTCATTATCATAAACACGCCCCTCAGACGTGTCATTATCATAAACACGCCCCTCAGACGTGTCATTATCATAAACACGCCCCTCAGACGTGTCATTATCATAAACACGCCCCTCAGACGTGTCATTATCATAAACACGCCCCTCAGACGTGTCATTATCATAAACACGCCCCTCAGACGTGTCATTATCATAAACACGCCCCTCAGACGTGTCATTATCATAAACACGCCCCTCAGACGTGTCATTATCATAAACACGCCCCTCAGACGTGTCATCATCATAAACACGCCCCTCAGACGTGTCATTATCATAAACACGCCCCTCAGACGTGTCATCATCATAAACACGCCCCTCAGACGTGTCATTATCATAAACACGCCCCTCAGACGTGTCATCATCATAAACACGCCCCTCAGACGTGTCATTATCATAAACACGCCCCTCAGACGTGTCATCATCATAAACACGCCCCTCAGACGTGTCATTATCATAAACACGCCCCTCAGACGTGTCATTATCAGAAACACGCCCCTCAGACGTGTCATTATCATAAACACGCCCCTCAGACGTGTCATCATCATAAACACGCCCCTCAGACGTGTCATTATCATAAACACGCCCCTCAGACGTGTCATTATCATAAACACGCCCCTCAGACTTGTCATTATCATAAACACGCCCCTCAGACGTGTCATTATCATAAACACGCCCCTCAGACGTGTCATCATCATAAACACGCCCCTCAGACGTGTCATCATCATAAACACGCCCCTCAGACGTGTCATTATCATAAACACGCCCCTCAGACGTGTCATTATCATAAACACGCCCCTCAGACGTGTCATTATCATAAACACGCCCCTCAGACGTGTCATCATCATAAACACGCCCCTCAGACGTGTCATCATCATAAACACGCCCCTCAGACGTGTCATCATCATAAACACGCCCCTCAGACGTGTCATTATCATAAACACGCCCCTCAGACGTGTCATTATCATAAACACGCCCCTCAGACGTGTCATTATCATAAACACGCCCCTCAGACGTGTCATTATCATAAACACGCCCCTCAGACGTGTCATTATCATAAACACGCCCCTCAGACGTGTCATTATCATAAACACGCCCCTCAGACGTGTCATTATCATAAACACGCCCCTCAGACGTGTCATTATCATAAACACGCCCCTCAGACGTGTCATTATCATAAACACGCCCCTCAGACGTGTCATTATCATAAACACGCCCCTCAGACGTGTCATTATCATAAACACGCCCCTCAGACGTGTCATTATCATAAACACGCCCCTCAGACGTGTCATTATCATAAACACGCCCCTCAGACGTGTCATTATCATAAACACGCCCCTCAGACGTGTCATTATCATAAACACGCCCCTCAGACGTGTCATCATCATAAACACGCCCCTCAGACGTGTCATTATCATAAACACGCCCCTCAGACGTGTCATTATCATAAACACGCCCCTCAGACGTGTCATCATCATAAACACGCCCCTCAGACGTGTCATCATCATAAACACGCCCCTCAGACGTGTCATCATCATAAACACGCCCCTCAGACGTGTCATTATCATAAACACGCCCCTCAGACGTGTCATCATCATAAACACGCCCCTCAGACGTGTCATCATCATAAACACGCCCCTCAGACGTGTCATCATCAGAAACACGCCCCTCAGACGTGTCATCATCATAAACACGCCCCTCAGACGTGTCATCATCAGAAACACGCCCCTCAGACGTGTCATCATCATAAACACGCCCCTCAGACGTGTCATTATCATAAACACGCCCCTCAGACTTGTCATTATCATAAACACGCCCCTCAGACGTGTCATCATCATAAACACGCCCCTCAGACGTGTCATCATCATAAACACGCCCCTCAGACGTGTCATCATCATAAACACGCCCCTCAGACGTGTCATCATCATAAACACGCCCCTCAGACGTGTCATTATCATAAACACGCCCCTCAGACGTGTCATTATCATAAACACGCCCCTCAGACGTGTCATCATCATAAACACGCCCCTCAGACGTGTCATCATCATAAACACGCCCCTCAGACGTGTCATTATCATAAACACGCCCCTCAGACGTGTCATTATCATAAACACGCCCCTCAGACGTGTCATTATCATAAACACGCCCCTCAGACGTGTCATTATCATAAACACGCCCCTCAGACGTGTCATTATCATAAACACGCCCCTCAGACGTGTCATTATCATAAACACGCCCCTCAGACGTGTCATTATCATAAACACGCCCCTCAGACGTGTCATTATCATAAACACGCCCCTCAGACGTGTCATTATCATAAACACGCCCCTCAGACGTGTCATTATCATAAACACGCCCTTCAAACTGGTCCGACGCCGCGTCACTGGAAACTGCCGTAAAACCCGGCTCAAGATTGAGAAACGTCTACATTTAGTTTCACAGATTGATGCACGTCACGTTTGTCACGCTTTGTCGTAACGAGACCTTTAGCTTTATCGCTCAGACGTGATTAGTTTCTCTAATACAATAAACCGACACATTAGAAACGGTCTTCTGTAATATTTCATAAAAATTACACGTTTTCCATGAACAAAGACAACACGATGTAGACAGTAAATTGACCATGAAGCGTTGTGCTTTTGTGTAGCTTGTGTTTTTCCACCAATCTGGAACTTTTACATGAACCACAACAGCAACTCTTCTTTTGTTTACGTCAATATTAACATGGAACACAAGTCTGGAGACCGGAGTGTTTTTACAGTAAATAATGAGCTCGTTTGGACATTGTTGTCTCTTTATTATGATGAATATGAAGAGGAAAACAAGCAAAACAAGGAAGATCCAAGAAGAGTTTAAGACGATACTGGATTTATTCATTGAAGTGTTAAATAACTGTAAATGCTCTGTAAGATATAAGATTAGATAACGTTGTAAATGCTAAATTTGAATATCGAGCGTTTCGTTTCGAGGAAAAAATGCTACGAAAAAAGCTGCTTAAAAACAAAAAAATGCTGAACTAAAGTCATTGTAATTGTCATTTCAGGCGATGATGAGGTGATATTTTTGCACTTTTGTGATCAATTTCACAGACGTTTACACAAATAACTAGTGCTTATTAACGCCTTATAAATACTTTACTGAGGAACCTTATTATAGCGCAAAACCCAATGTTCAGAAAGCAGTTATAGTTTGATGAATATTAGTGAATTTGTGAATCCAATCCCATGTTTTTTGCACATTTTATAATAAATAAAAGGACATGGTACAACTTCATAATAACTACATATTAATTTGCCTTAACAAAGCTTGATTCAGGCTTTATAACTACTTAATTAAGGTTAGAGTATTAGTTAAGTAGTTACCGTATAAGTCGCACTGGAGTATAAGTCGCACAAGCGAAAAACTGTATAATAGAGAAGAAAAAAGCATAATATATATAAGTCGCACTGGAGTATGAAATGCAGTTGCAAGTGTGAATAACAGATAATATCACATATAAGTCGCTCCGGAGTATAAGTATAAGTATAAATATAAGTAGAAGTCGCTCCCCGGCCAAAACTATGAACAAAGGTGCGACTTATAGTCCAGAAAATACGGTACTAAAGTTGAATCATTCTTAATAAACTATTTGTTCACTAAGAATTAAGTCTTTGTTCATGGAATAAGTGTAATTATTAGAAAATGTGACTAAAGACAGTTTCCAAAGTGCTGGTTTATTGTAGTAAAACGTCAAATATATTGCAGTATTTACCTCCGCAGTCGTCATGACGACCGGGGGGCGTGTCTTGTTTGGGTACATACCACTGTTTTAATCCCTTTTCCTGACGATCGTTCCTTGAAACAAAACATATTTTCAGCCTTTTCTTGTTTTTCTTGTCAAACTTGGAAACGACTCTTTGTTAGAAACTGCAAATGCAAATGCAGAGAAGGAATGTACTGAATGTATGTGTTCTGAATACTGCTTTGAGGTACTCAGAATACTTTAAGTCGCTAAAGTCAGATGAATATACTGTGGTACTTGGTCCTACAGGCTTCAAACTGCACTGGTGAGATACATAAAGCTGTAATAATGCAACGCCCCATTTGATACTACATTTAATGCAAGTATTCAGTATTAGATTAAACTTTATTGCCACCGTAAGAAAATGTCAATGTATTTATAGCTACATATTTGTACTGCAGTGTGATCTCTTACTATTCAAATTATCCTAAATGTATTTGTTATTGCTACACATTTAAAAGACATTTACAGACTCAAAAACATAGAATAAAGTAATCCAATTTGTATCATTACCCAAGAATGCTAACGTTAGATGCGGGCTAAATGCTACCGCGATGCTAGCGCCGCCCGCCGTACTTTTACATCTGCAGCACAATCCGCTGACTTTTCTGTGGAAATATCACGTCAGAAACTTCCATTCAGACTGAACCGTGACTCGACTTGAGTTTTATTGGCTTAAAACGTGCACAATTTGCCGGGAAACGCATTGGAAGAGCGGGAAAAGTTGCGTTTATTGAATCGACGGAGAGTTCCTTCCCGCCCCCCCACGCGCGGCAGACCACGCCCCCCGGATATGACGCGACTGAAGCTGCGGATGAAGGTTGAAATCCTTTTCTCACTTCTTGAATCATTTAAGCCGTTTGGATGGAATTGTTACGTTAAAATTAGTACTGCTGAACGGCGGCGACGTGGGGAACTTTGCGCGGTAGAACTGACCGACTTCCTGACACCAAAACCAGTCCAACTTCACAGATCTCCAGCCGCGATTTACTCTGAGTCATTTCTGGCTAAACCCACTGAGCCGTCGAACCCTTTTTCTGGCCTTCTGGAGAACCTCCTCGCGCCAAAAACAATAACCGCTCCAGCCGCTTTCCCTTTCAAAGTGCGGCGAGTCAACAACCTGTTTTGACGGAAACGTGCCCGGAGGCCTCGGAAGTCCCGCTCCTTCCCGCACATGTGTGTTTCAGGTTCAAGATTCACTTCCTTCAGGAGCCGACAGAAGGAGCGACCGGTGCTATTGAAGTGCTGAACATGACACAGAGCGACGAGAACGAGCCCTCGCGGCCTTTACGCGGGCACTTCCTGGTTCACACGAGTGGACCCTTTATGCCTTTGTGCGCACGTGAACAATGTCAGCTCAAGTTGTTTTGACCTATTTCTTTTGCTCTATATGTTTATCGGGTTGTGTTGCAGGCTTCTGAAGTTGGTCGGGAAGTGCACTCGCTTTGGCACGTTTCCGGAAAGTCTGAAAACGATTCACTGAAGTCGTAAAACAGTCTCGTAAAAAGGATATTTTGTGGTTAAAATATAGACAAATATAATGAAATCAACGTATCACAGCCCAGAAAAGTGTGAGAGGGTTAGATAAGATAAGATAAGATAATCCTTTAATGTCACACAAGGGGAAATTTTGTTGTTACAACACAGTAGAAACAGGAGGAAAGGACAGATTATAGGAAGTTTCAAAAACACACTCTTAATAGAACTCTTATGAAGAAAACAAAAAACTCTTATTAACAAAACTCCTCTCCTATCTTAATAGGGTTTGGAGGGGGGGAAATAAAATAAAATAGATAAATAAAAATAAAAAGATAAAGATAAAAATAAGATAATAATAATAAAATAATGATAATATAATAAAATAAAAATAAAATTAAGTAAAAATAGCTAGCACAAGACTAGGTAATACTATTAGCAGGTAAGTA